>NC_091127.1:76610390-76777890 GCF_040183065.1 Periplaneta americana
GGAAGGATGGCTACCGAATTGCTTGTACCTTTCTGCAGACAATATTCGTGATGGAAAGGCTGATTGATTATCATGATGATATGAAGATAGTGTTTTTTATTCGTGTATTATTGATGAAAACCGAACATTTTTCGTAGTTCTAACTAGCGCTCGACATAATTCCAGGCAATTTTTTTAAATTTCCATCGTATAAATAAGACAACTTCAAATTCCCATCATTGCCAAAATTTAAGCAGCCTATTAACACAACACATTACAGTTTGTGCACTCTACTTTGTTACAGAGAGAGGGGGGGGGGAGAGGAGAGAAGCAAGAAACTTTGGCGTGAGACAAGGAAAAGGATGCAATTTCCTGCTACAATAAGGGCCTATACTGACTCCTTTCTTATTGCTTACCAGACAGCTGTAATTATATCACGGATCATAGATATTACTTACTTACTTACAAATGGCTTTTAAGGAACCCGCAGGTTCATTGCAGCCCTGACATAAACCCGTCATTGATCACTATCTTGTGCAAGATTAATTCAGTCTCTATCATCATATCCCACCTTCCTCAAATCCATTTTAATATTATCCTTCCATCTACGTTTCGGCCTCTCCAAAGGTCTTTTTCCCTCCGGCCTCCCAACTAACACTCTATACGCATTTCTCGATTCGCCCATATGCGTGTTACATGCCCTGCCCATCTGAAGTGTCTGCATTTAATGTTTCTCATTATGTCAGGTGAAGAACACAATGCGTGCAGTTCTGCGTTGTGTAACTTTCTACATTCTCCTGTAAGTTCATCCCTCTTAGCTTCAAATATTTTCCTAAGAGCCTTATTCTCAAATACCCTTAATCTCTGTTCCTCTCTCAAAATAAGAGTCCAAGTTTCACAACCATACAGAACAACCGGTAATACAACTGTTTTATAAATTCTAACTTTCAGATTTTTTGACAGCAGAGTAGATGACAAAAGCTTCTCAACCGATTAATAACAGGCTTTTCCCATATTCATTCTGCATTTAATTTCCTCCTGCGGATCATAGCTATAGGTAAATGGTAAATTTTCGCAATCACGATAAATGCAAAATGTACTCAAATGCTGTCATAGTACGGAATTTTATGTTTAAAAACATACTTATTGAGCATATTAATGTAGCTTTTTAATCAGGGATAAAATGGGAAATTGAGTACAAAATGAGAGATGTATGCGTTTCTACGAAATAAGAGCGAAATTACATACTATGAAAATGATTGTTTTGTAAAAAAAAATCAGAATCTAAGTGCCCCGACACATAACTAATATTATAGGTCGTCACTTTTTTTAAAATAGTTTGGTCATCCTCCACATTAGCTTTAACAGTACGACTAGCACAAAAATCTGACCTGATACCCTCTTGGTTAATCTGCATCATTATTTTGAGCTCTTAATTAATCTGTCCAGTGCTAGTCGTAGAATATTGACTACCTGTGCGATCTCTCTAGATCTTGTGTTGACTCACAAACAAGTTGTTTGTGGTAGCGGATACTCGTGATTATCGAGATGGGTCGTGATAAAACCACACCATATCTTTTGGCTTTTTTCTTAATGTTCACAATTCCACTGTAATTTTATGTTCCCTTACTTATTTATCCACTTTTAAGAATTTTCATTATAAAATGTATAAAATACACCTGGCAACACACTGATGACACTGAATTGTTACCACCAAACTTTCTATAAAATTGTTTTCCACCCCAAAACACTAGGCCTATATTTCAACGTTAAAAGTGCTATAAAATGACAAATTTGATTTTTAAAATGACTATTACACCTTTACTACGTCACACTACTTTTGACCAATACATGGTACAAAAGGACGTCTTTCAATCAATCCTGGTTGCTTATCTCACAATTTTATCGCGTCCTTAGCATTTGTTTAATTTTATCGCTTCCCTAGCATTTGTTTATTTTTATCACTAGCCTAGCATTTGTTTCTTTGTTTGCTAATATTTCAAACTGCACTGGTCTGGACGCCAAAAAAAAAAAAAAAAAAAAAAAACAGAAAATTACAAACCACTCCAGTCGATGCACAGTAGTTTCAAATATGACCCGCATAGGCATTCAAGAACAAGAATTCATAAAGATCACTGGTCATAACTATGCATCTTCCCTGAAACCCTATTTATGAATAAATGAAGAGCACCATCCGGAAATCCTGAATAAGTTGAGGAATACACCATGAACATCAACGAGTTCCACATCTTATACGCACACGTCCAATGTAACATGAACTGAACCACCAACCACTAAAACATTCAAATTTGAAAATTGTACTTTCAATAATTGTTCCTTTTAAAATTATTCATGTTTATTTTTTATTTCATCACCCCTAATTAAAAGTTTTCTTGTTTATTTCATCATCCCTAATTAAAACTTTTCGAACACTTATTTATATTATTTAGGTTATGTTATAGCTCCTACTAAATAATATTATGGATAGTCAGGTATCAGAAATTGTTTAATAGTAAGATTTATTGAAAATCATCTGTCAAGTGACGTTGATTACTGGGATCCGGATAAGTGAAGTGGAATGCAACTGTATTAATAAAAATGAAACTGAATCAATAAAGTCCTCTTGACTAGTAACCGTCCACAGAGTTAAATGA
Source organism: Periplaneta americana (assembly GCF_040183065.1). Lineage (NCBI taxonomy): Eukaryota > Metazoa > Arthropoda > Insecta > Blattodea > Blattidae > Periplaneta > Periplaneta americana. The sequence continues at coordinate 76,613,024 of NC_091127.1, forward strand.
AGATTCCATAGTTGGCACAACTCAACAAGAAAACAGCTATCACAACACACTACTGCCATCTAGCGTAAGATTTGTAATGTTGAGATGGTACAATAATATATTTGAAGACGATTGTATTTTCGTAAGTCAATTAATATTTTATTGTATTGGAGTACTTCGTTACTTCTAATCTTTATATACTTTTTTCTAATCGTGTAATAGTCAATTAAATCCCACTCGAGTTTTGATTTTCTCTAGATAAATCAAAACCTCTAGTGAGATTACTGTTGATAAATTTTTAAGTTTCTAAAAATTACCGTCTCTAATCATGGCTATAAATAGGGCCACATGTCCACTCGTAACTTCATTCTTTGTGTCGATAATTGTTTTATCGGCAAGCGAAGATAACTCTGAGTAAAGCAAACTATGCTCATGGAATCCATAGCTACTGCTAAGATGAACACTGCTTTTTGTACATCATATTGCTATTATATTATATTACATATTATTATTATTATTATTATTATTATTATTATTATTATTATTATTATTATTATTATTGTAAAAACTGTTATAACCTCAGCGAATAGTAAAATATTGATTCTTTTATTTCTGTCTATGTATATATCAAAATTCACCTGCCGCTTCCATTGCTTTACAATGTCACCAACATACGTATTAAAAGGAGTGGACGACATACTGCACACTCGTCTAATTCCTCTATTAATTTTCGTTCCTGGTACTTTTTTCTAAAGTTGTTAACTATTTTCTAACGGTTTCCAACAATGAGTCGTATAGCATTAAATTACTATAGTCTTGTCGCTCTTATTTCCTGCAGCCAATCACGTTGCACGTCGGCTACATTTAAACGTGCGAGTCTTGTTATTCGCTGCTGATGACGTTATGTACTTCCTAAGGCTCGATAAATAATTAATACAATCGCCCGCCATTTCGGGTCTTTCGTTGACGTTAAAAGAAAGCATTCGATGACGCTATTTGCTGCACCGTTAAATATTATCATGTCGTAGATCCTATGAGAGTTGATTTATTATCATAGGAGCTACGACATGATAATGTTTAACGGTGCGGCAAATAGATTCCTCGTCTAGCGAACGATACTATCTACCTAGACTTTATCTACCTAAGGCGTAAGCAAAGAGGAGGAGTTACGCCGGAAATAACAGCGACGCGACTATAAATTATTAATAGGAACTGAGTATCTTCTGCGGACCTCTGAAGAAAGAATTCGCGAAGAGACTAGTGAAGTGCTTTGTATGGATTGTAGGATTGTATGGGGCAGAAACATGGACATTACGACGAACTGAAGAGAAGCGGTTAGAAGCATCTAAAACTTGGATATAAAGAAGAATGAAGAGTGTGAAATGGACAGAATAAGAAACGAAGCTGTGTTGGAAAGAGTGGATGAAGAAAGAATGATGCTGAAACTGATCAGGAAGAGGAAAAGGAATTGGCTGGGCCACTGATTGAGAATAAATTGGCTATTGAAGGATGCACTGAAAGGAATGGTGAATGGAAAAAGAGTTCGGGGCAGAAGAAGATATCAGATGATAGACGGCATTAAGATATATGGAAAATAGTGAATAGGGAAAACTGGAGAATGCTGGATTTGCAGTGAAGGATCTGCCTTTGGGCAGAACACTATGAATAAAAATGAAGAGGTACATTGAGCTTCAGCCAGTCGTGTACTTCTCCGATGACCAATGGGAGAGTTCCGTACCTGTTACTTTATCTCCACCTTTTAATAAAAATGATAGAAAAATAGTATGCAAAATTCTGAACATTTGTGGAATGGTAGAAGAGAGAAAACAGTGATGAATGTAAAAGACAATTGCCAGACCTTTCCAATTTTGAACTTCCCATTTAAACTTGAGTGTATGATGAAGACCCACACTTACAGGTTACACACTCCTAACAGTTTGTTTCGTATTTCACGTCTCCAGAACTGCGTTGTCTTATAACAGGAATGATTCACAATTTCACAAAACAACGAACAGAACATTGTTTTCACATTTACTAGTCATAAATTGAACGTAATTCTCTGCTGCAGTCGTCATGGAAACGCGCTCCGATTCGCAGATGTTTGCAGTACGGGTTTCAACTTCAAGCGTAGTTACACTGACGTGCGAACAGATGGCACTTTCCTACAGGAAATGGGAAATAAATTACCCTTAGAAAGCTCATTGTTAAGCATGCAGAGATTTATGAAACGGACGGGTATTTTATGCAAATGAAACACACTTAGTAATATAAATGTATATAAAGATATGTGCATATGTAATGCGGATGAGTAAAACATATGTATTCATGAAGTTACATCCCATTTCTCTTTTTGTTCAAATAGATGGTCACACACAAGACTATCCTGACCCTTCCAATATGGAGACTATAAGAGACTATCGATATGTAGTGTTGTACCCAAATAATTTAAGGTTTCACCCCTGGTTCAAAAAGTATCGTTCTTAGCCAAAACGTCTGTAGATTCGGAAATTTGTCTCCCTTCCATTAGGATAATATTTATACAGTAAGAAATAAAAGTAGAAATATACAATTAGCCCAAGTTGAAAAGCCATCCTCCGAGTCATACACTCATCTCCTCACCACCTCCCGGTGTTTGCACCTGTAATGGACCCAACTGTATGGTCTACACACGGATATACAATCTTCTGTCCCCCTCCGCAGACACTCTGACCCACACACATACACACAATCACGCACACACACACTCATACACAATTTATTTATAATAGAATTAAAAGCGAGGATTTCTACCGCAATAGACTACTCACAATTTCTCTCCATCATGTTCTATATTCCTTAGCTTATTTATGAATGTGCTATCTGGCAAACATTCTGTGTCAGAAAGAATCGACTCAACGAATTTAATAGAGCATTCTGCCAGATGAAACCAACTGACATTATTATAAATTAATTTCTAAATCTAGTAAACAAACTAACAATAATTTATTGCCTCCAGCTTCTCAATTATTGTTTATGAAATTTTGGAGCAGACACTTGCCAGTTATTAGAGTGGATTATTCCCTGTCCAGAGTTCTCCATTATCAAGTATAAAGTTGCTGTACTCATTGTTTTTATTGTTTTGTATAGCAGACATCTACTATAGTGTTATTTCTGCGAAAGAGATCTTCAAAATTGCGATGTATAAATACAGAGTAGCTCAAAGAGATATATAATACACTGTTCGTTCATCAATAACTTTGGAACAAATCACGACAAATTTCTAGTTTTCGGGGAAATTGTAGCTCAATGTTGTTACTTGGCAGTGACCAGATGAGCGCGCAGGTGTGAAAACAAAATGGCGGATGCAACAGTCTCGTTCGAATAATTGAAGGCGATTTTGAAGTGTTGTTTTATGTTTGAAAACATTAGCGAGGTATGGTGACAATGGCGGAACGGGTTTCAAACAATGCCGCAGACACGTCTAACAATTGCGTGTAGGTATTCGAGGCAAATTCGAAGCCAATGGTACTGTTAACGATGTGCATAAAGGACGTTTCGAGGACCTGTAACAGCAACAACTCCAGTTACCTCCGCAGCAATGTTACAACAATTTACACGTTCATCACAGAAGTCTGTGAAAGAGTGTGCAAGTGAAACCACAGTCGGTCAATTAAGTGTACAGTGAATTTTGAAGACTGCAAAGTAGAATGTGTACATTCCAAGACTGCTGCATGCAATTAATGAGTACGACCCTGGTCGACGAATTGGGTACTGCTTTGAAAACATGGTGCGCGAGGATGGGAAGTTAGCAGGGAACACTGTCTGGTCTGATGAGGCACAATTCAAACTGAATGGTAATGTAAACCATCATAATTGCGAATACTGGGCCCCCGAAAATCCGCATATCCATCAGGACAAAGCAGTCAATTTACCGAGACTTAATATGTGGCGTGGTTTCTCCTATCGGGGTTTGACTGGGCCGTTCTTCTTTGAAGGCACAGTTACCGGAGCGGTATACCTCGAGATGCTTCAGACAACAATTATTGTACATGCCATTCGAGAGCTGTATGGGGGACGAGAGGGTTTATCTGCAAAAAGATGGCGCCCCAGATCACTGCTATCGAGGTGCCAGGGCGTATCTGAATGCCAGCATGGTCCGCAGACCTAACACCTCTTGATTTATACCTATGGAAGACCCTAAAGGATGTTGTTTATCGGGAAAAACCAGCTACACTGGATACGCCACGAAAACAAATCGAAATGTCATGTACAGCTATCACACTGGACATGTTACAGAACGTAGTTCGTAGAGAATTTCGGCGGCATCAACAGTGTTTAAATGCTGATGGTGACCACTTCAAACACCTATATTAAGCTGCAATTTCCCCAAAAACGGAATTTTACCTCAATTTGTTCCGAAGTTATTGATGAGCAAAGAGTGTATACATGTTTTGGGTTACTCTGTATATGTAAATATATTACTACGTCTCTGTTATCAGTGACTATTTTTTTATAGATACCAGGACCAATTTGTGCGTTTTCATACATCACAGCTAGCTACGTCACAACTTCGTACCCGCACAAGCAGGATTACCTGAAATGAAAACATTGGCCGTGACTTAGATTATCATACGTTGGTCCGTCCCGGTTGAAGACAGTATTTGTTTTCAGAACAGTACCTGTCCGCAGCCCCCTTGCCTCACTTCACGCCCTCAACAAAGTATTATAACGGTCGTTCAACAATCGCCGTGCGCAGAGATTGGTCCCGGTATCTGTAACTCGTATGAGAAAAGCCTTCTTTCATAGGAACTTAATACTCATTTTCTCATATCTATATGCAAATACGTAATGACAATTTCACATGTTAAAATGTTTTAAGAACAAACTATAAATCTGATACTGGTTTGTAAAGTGTACGCATAATCATTTTCAAAGCTTAAACATAGGTATAAAAATATGGTATCATTTTACCACTATACAAACAACTATAGGCGAGATATCGACATTGTTGATCCTTTCTTGACTTTCCTAAACACGTATTTCATTGGTTACTGAGCAACAGAAGAAAGTCACTCCTAATTCACTTAAGAAAATATAAAAAAATGTTCTTTGTTCTCTTGAGACGAAGAAAAGTTGGTATGACTGACAAAGTCTGAAATTGGATAATTCGTGCAAACATAATTATTTTAAAAGCACGTTTTTGTCTCCCCGAATACTTACAACAAATTTCAGAAATATATATGAAGAATACTGTTAGAATTCACGTTAATGAATATTCTACCTTTATTCCTTTTCTGTTATTTAACAGTTTCGTACAGAAGGGGGTATAAGTTTAACAAAATTTATTTTGCAGCTCTGTTCTTTGGTTTGATTAGCTCTTAACATCTTAACATATATTCTTGTATGGTTTTTAATTATTTGTGGAAGGAAGAGGAAAGATCCCGTCCCAAATCATGGGCTACACAACTGTCTGATCTTATAATTTCTAAATTCATTCTAATTAATTTTAAGTCCCCTTTCTTAACTCTTACTTCCGTAGCAGCAAAGGTTACGGTACTTCTGAAAATGAATTGATGTAGATATCTGTAAGCCCTAATGATTTTGTCTGAAAAAGTCATCAATGAATGGATATATCAGTAGATATAACTCTATATTTGTAAAGAGCATCATTTTCCTTTGTTTGTAAAAGGGATAGGATTATTTTAATTTTTCAGAATAGTTTTATCGACCTCTTTCAGCTCTGATAAAACAGTTCTCGACTGGATTGAGCTGCTGCCAGTAAGTCAAAAGGAGAATAGCAATGGCAAAGGAAGCTTTTAATAGAAAAGGAGCATCTTCTGCGGACCTCTGGAAAAATAACTAAGGAAGAGACTAGTGAAGTGTTTTGTGTGGAGTGTAGCAGTGTATGGATCAGAAACATGAGCACATTACGACGAAATGAAGAGAAGCGAACAGAAGCATTTTAAATGTGAATATGAAGAAAGATGGAACGTTTTAAATGGTTAGGCAGAATAAGAAATGAAGCTGTTAGAAAGAGTGGGTAAAGAAAGAATAATGTTGAAACTGATCAGGAAGAGAAAAAAGGAATTGGTTCGGTCACTGGCTGAGAAGGAACTGCCTACTAAAGATGCACTGGAAGGAATGGTGAATGGGAGAAGAGTTCGGGGCACAAAAAGATATCATATGATAGACGATATTAGGATATAGTCTATGGATCATATGCGGAGACAAAGAGGAAGACAGAAAATAGGTATGATTGAATAATGTTGGGTTTTCAGTGAAAGATCTATAACTATAAACATGTAGCTTCAATGACAGAGGAGAAGACGAAAAGTAAAAGATTACGGACTAAAACTGGATCTTTGATTGCTTGAATAGGAATCTGGAGGCCAATGAAATGGAAGAGTAGTAAATTAGTATGATCATACGTCTGGAAAAGAAAAGTTGCAAAGTCGTAAGTTAAGGGGGACTGTACTTGACAGTAATCAGTTAAAAGCAGTAAGCCTTTCTTTCTGCTCAGGAAGTACAATAGCAGAGCAGAAACCATTGCACTGTTTTTATGTGCTCTGCTAAATTAATTCCGGTTTCCTTGTCGGTCCGGCACAATTACCTCACGTCGCAGAGGTTAATGAATCGTTGTGCTCGCCTCGCAGCCTATAAAATACGTCGTCGAGGAAAACGAACTTGTCAGCCCTCGTTGCTAAGCGAGTCGCGGCTCACAAACCAGAGAGCACTGTCGGAGTGTCAACAACAGCCGGCGGGCTGCAGACTGGCTAAAGGAAACCAGACGCTTCGACACATGTAATATCCGTGTCGTTTCAAACAAAACACACACACACACACACACACACACACACACACACACACACACACACACACACACACTGTATTATACATCCATTACTTCTATTGGACTGGTGGATGAGTGCATGCATAGCAGACAGGGAGACATCTAAATAAGACACACACAGATATGTACTGTACATATACATTATACAGGGACATCATTTTATTTTTACTTCAATTTTTATTGTACCTGAGTTTTCGAATGTACTTCACTCCCACCCCTTCTAATAGTAAACTTCCAACCGTTCTCCACACACAACCGAGGCCGTATGTAGTACTGAGTTAGTGAGTATAGTACGTTCCAGAAATATGTTCGCGTTTTCCAGTGACGAGAGCTTTCAATATTGAATCATATTTTCGCACAGGTACTGTCGTCAGTTTGTCTACGTCGTATCCCGGTTTGCCCCACATGCTTCTGCTCACCCCTTCGTAGCTGGGCTGTCTTAGCTCTTTTCTGAAAACATTAATTTCTGTTAGGAATTGGACATCTACGTAATATTATACAACTGTATAAAATAAATTAAATAAAAGGGCCCCGTTAAGTAATTAACTGTCACGTGATTTCCCTCCTTTCTACGACCCTGCGACAAAACCACTTGGACAGACATGCATGCCTGAGTAATTTTATCTTTTCGGATAGGGCAGAAGTGAAGATTGAATTTGCAGTACGTAAGGTACTCTATTATAGAGTAGGCACAGAATTATTTCAACATGAGTTACTAGTACGAAGGTCGAAACTGGTAATTGGAATTACGTACAACAGTCTATAGTGCGATAATATGCACAAAAGAACTGAAGCCTGTATCGAAATGAAGGGCCACCATTTTCAAAAATGTATTTAAATATCCATATTATGATTATTTTTCAATTTAACTTAATTCTCTATATTGTACTCTAATGTGCTGTAGACAGAATAATATACACTGCATAATGAATACGTCCGAATGGATAGCTCCGTTCGTGAGTAAAAACACTTATTGTTAATACAGTACTTTATTTTGATTAAATAAAAACATAATGGAAATTATCGAACTCAAAATCGCGATATTTCCTAGTTTACGTAAATGGATGAACTACTTTTCTTCCCTCCTATACCTAGTAAAGTGATTTGTTTGTATTTTACGCCAGTATCGTCGAACTCCAGTCGTGGAAGGGGATAGCAAACGGTGTTTCCGGTTCTTAACCGTTACTCAAAAGTATAGCCAAGTTAACATTAGAAATGTTAGTAAAAATAAAATGATGTCCCTGTATAAACATATACAGAGTAGAAGTGAAATAACCCTGCAGATTGAAAGGGACGATAGCATACACTTAAATGAATAGAAAATCTATGTTACGTTTTGTGATTAAATGCACGTTATTTAGAATATTGAATGGAAAGTTTCAGCAGTCAGGCAACATCGCCGCTAACACACTAACACACCGCTATTTCGTCGCCCTCGGTAGCGTAGTTAGTACAGTAGAGCGTCTCATTTAGGCACAGTGAAAACGTACACAAAGTGCACATAACATGTGGGGGCAGGTCGAGCCGTGCAATAAACACGAGGGATGCACAAGGTTTTAGTTACAACATTTATGCGGAGCATTAATTGAAATTATATTTTCCAAAAACACACAAAACAAAAGAACACAAATTGTATAACGTTATCATACACTCATTTTAACAAACAAGCAATTGTAACGTTGAAATAATTCAATATAACAAATAAAATTTTGCTCCTTATATGATGTTGGTTTCAAGCAGCATTTCTACGGTAATGGATTTCATTCTCTGTATGACTAACATATTATCACCGTCTTCTATGGCCGAATTAACAGAACTGCAGTATACTGGTCTGAAATTGACAACACTATTTCCTTAAACATAATTACAGTACTGTAGTTTAGCTTTATTACTTAATATGAACAAATTATAGCCTAAGTAGTTGCAATTTTATGTAACTGTTAAAAATCCATTTGAAGTCGATCCTCTGTTTCTGTAAATAAAACTTGGTCATCAGCGAATAATATAGTAACCATATCCAATGTTGTGGCATAGAATTTAAAATGTTTATATGTTCCTCCCATTCGCGTATAGCTGCGTTAATGTAATATAAAGAGTAGGGGACAGTGGGCGGCCCTGTCTCACTCCTTGATTTATGAGGGTGAACTTAGAACTTACGACATTGTCTTTGTTAATACTAATCATATTATTATCATAAAATCTCTGAATAATTCTAAGATGACTAGGATAGCTACTATTTTGCACTATGCATCATAATTTACTTGTAAGTACCTTACCAAATTCTTTAACAAAATCAATAAATAAAATGTGAGTTTACAAATTAAACTCTCTTCTTTTAGCAATAATTTGTTGCACTATAAACATGAACGACACTTTCAAAAACCATGCTGCTCTTCCTGAGGTAATACTTCTGAAATGACGTTAAATCTTCTAGTTATTATCCCTAAATATACTTTGTAAGCAGAATTGAGCAGACGTATGTCTCTAAAATTATTTCTCTGTCCTTTAAGGATGGGAATTACTAAAGCCTATTTCCATTCTTCTGGAAGTTTTCGCTGTATCCAACATATATTCAAAATGTCCAATAATCTAAGTTTTACTTTGGTTGATTAATATTTAAATAATGTCAAATTTATCCTATCTGATCCTGGTGTCTCACGATTTTTGCCACTGTTTAGGTCTTCAGTAAATTTTTCCCACGTTAACAGGGTCTAAATTTTTAATAATATTGTATTTAAATAGGTCCGTTTCAATGATCCCGAGTTGCCAAATGTAGTTTAAAGGAAGAATTGCGTTATTTCTTTTGTTTAGTTTTTATTAAAGCGGGATAAAACTCTCTAATTTAAAAAAAAATACACTTCAAACACATTTATTTTGTAGTCACCGTTTGATTGCGTGAAATAAGGACGGAAATAGTTGATTTCTTAAAGATACGAGTTCTACCAACGATGCAACCACAAATACGTGACAATGATGTAACTAGTTTTGCTCGCAAAAAGATAAGAAAAAGGGGAAAACTTACTTCCCCTTTCGTCTTGTTAGTCCCCAGGGCTGTTCAAAAGACGGATTTACGCCAGAAATGCATAAAATAAAATTAACGATCATTGAAACTACGTGTGTGTTATTACTGATTCAAAGTACCAAATACATATGGAAATAATTATTACATCAAGTACCGATGCATTATGCTATTAATGTAACATTTTTCATTCAAACCTGTGGAGTAACGGTTAGCGCGTATAGCCGCGAAACCAGGTGGCCCGGGTTAGATTCCCGGTCGGGGCAAGTTACCTGGTTGAGATTTTTTCCGGGGGTTACCCTCAACCCAATATGAACAAATGTTTGGTAACTTTCGGTGTTGGAAACCGGACTCATTTCACCGGCATTATCACCTTCATCTCATTCAGACGCTAAATAACCTAAGATGTTGATAAAGCGTCGTAAAATAATCTAATAAAATAAAATAATGTAACTTTTACGAACTTTCGACTATCCGAAATCCACCAATGACGCAGACAGAGTGCCTTACTGTGGCTTTGTAAGGCGGTCTGAGCAAAGAAGGGTATAAGCTGAGTTTCTCCGTTTGTCTGCACTACCCCTTAGTGCCCAGGCCGGTGTAAAATATCTTGACGGAAAAATATATTTTTATGTCTACATGATTCGATAATGATATCCAAATCGGCACACATACGATGTTGGTCGTGGTACATGTAGGCCTAGTTAATAAGATGGAAATTTAACATAATATTTAATCACACTTGATTTCTGGCAGTATGCTGTATGTGCATTTTGAATGAGAGTTCCACCGAGTATACTGTTAATAAATTAAGTTGACATTGTCCCAGTACGATATCTAAAGATATGGCCCACTCTTACATTTAGCGACAGCGCCAATCGCGAAGAGCAGAATATTACATCTCTATCTTCTTTGCGATCCGCAATGTGTCATGTTATATGGTCTCATTTTTCATTTAAGTGATATTTTTTGTAATTAATTCTAAATGTACATTTATTCAATTAAGAACTTTTTATAAAATTGTGTATTTGAAGTTTTGTGCTTTCAAGCTTCTCTTTTTTCTGGAAGAGAGCAGAATTAATGTTGATATTGTTTCCCAAAAGCATTAGCAAAATGTTTCTTTCTCATGATCCCAGGAGATTACTTAGTGGAATGGGATTTGCGATACAATGAATTGTGGAAACTTTACGAGATTTCTAGACTTTTATCATAATTACATTTTTCGTCGTTGTCGTATCATCATCATCATCATCATCATCATCATCATCATCATCATCATCATCATGAGAACTACCACCATTTCAACACATTAAAGGTCGTCTATAGTTTTTCAGTACCTGCTACATAGACCAGTCAGTAAAAAGGTTTAGGAAAGGTGAGATGAGCACTCCGAGGATATTTCACAGAGAGGTTCCGCAAATTCTTAGGATCGTATTTATAGACGAGACTTTGGACCAAAGTTGACTTTGGAAAGTACAAAGTCACCATTTTCCTATTCACAGTCGACACTTTGACGAAAGTAAACTTCACTCGTGACTTTACTCCGAAGTCGACGAAAATCTAGACTTTGACTTTGACTTTCGTTCGTAAACATAATGAAAATGGCTGATATTTTAAGAATTGTCCAATTTACCGAGAATATTGCGGACATCTAGGAGATTATTAAAGCTGCTCATGTTCATTAGCGTATTATCATAATTATAAATTCAAATCAAGGTACAGATTTGATAAGCAGACAGTATTAGATATCCTCGTCATGTTTCAACTTTCATTGATGAATAATAATCAAAGAGGATTATCTGTTCCACCAATAATACAACTTATTTCATCGCGATTTTATGCTACAGGTAAGGATTGAGAGCTTAATATTGATTTCGACTATTTAATTCTATATAGGATAGCTTATACAGCTGGATGTGCAGTTAATTTATAACCCTGCGGTCGTCATAATAATGTTTCCTGCATATTGATTTCAGGTAATTTTAAGTAGTTTCCACAGACATGCAGGGAATAACTCCACCAACTGTCAGCAGGATATATCTCTTTCATAGTCTGTCATTGGTGGCAACTTATCTTCCATATCTTCAGAATAAAATTATTTTATAAGAAAACAATTTGAGTGCTTAATGTGAAACTAGCGTAACTACAATGGATGTTTTATTCACAAAAAAATTCTTAACAGGCAATACTATTTCCGATTAACTATACTATCATGTTTTGTAGTTACGAATTGTGCTATATGCAAGACTGTTCGGAACTGAGTTAAGATTTCTGTGACAAAGCAGAAGAACAAATTATTATCGATTGGTGTAAAGACCAAAAACTGTCAATTTTTTGTACTTGCGTTAGTTTCACACTAAGCCCTCGAATAATTATTCTTATATAAAGCTGTAAGAACAGTTAACAATCGCTTAACATGTACCTATGGTAAATAGTTTCATTGATTTGTGACTCAAAGAATGGCTTTGATCGAGGCAATGCGTACTCTGTTTTAACTATCTACAGTATTAATTAAATTCGTTTAGAAGGCAATGACTAGGCTTCGTATTCCAGCTACCTATAAACTGGAATGAAGTTGCCTCATTCGAAGTATAAGCTTATGTGACGTCACAGCGCAGGTATAAGTACGTTCGTATACGAAATAGTTACACATCCTCTGCCCTCTTTCTCTAGAAAGTCAAAATCGGGACGCAGTCATAGTGAGTAGTCTTATCGATCACTGCTCTTACTAGTCGTATTATTTAAATAACTACATCTTTGTGGCTGATTGAAGATTCATTGCAGAGGTAAAATGCCTTAGGTAAGACGCTCAAGCGTATAATATTGCAGGGCATAGTTGAGGATATTTGAACGAATATTTTCACTATCAATATATAGAACATTGCATATAAATTGTGTAAAATAAACGTAAAAGTGACAAAAACAGTGCACTGAAAGACACTGCAATACCAAAATACACAGAAAGTGTGTTGAACATAATAAAAAAGAACCCGTACCATCACAATCCGAAAATTATGAACATATTAACTCGACGTTTAGCATGGATCTGTGTAGCCTACCGTGTTGTTCAGTGCCAACATTCCAATAATCAATAAATTAAATAATCTGAATTTTAGGGAATTTCTAGAAAAGTCCATAGAAAATTAGTGAGTTTTCAGTGATGAACGACATGGAATATCCTAACGAAACATTAAAAAATATCAGACAATAGGAATATCTTGTACTACATCATGCACCAATAACGTCATGTGCTATTGAAAGAATTTCTTGCAATATAAATGAATTTCTATTGACATCTGCATATGTTCAAGTTCCGTAACTTACGAATGCACGTTAATACTGTATTCACTGGAAAGATTACGATGAAAATGGACGTAACGGCTCAAGCATGTGTCTACTAGTATAGCTTCAAAATGTCGGGAATTGACTGAACTCCACGAATACGCAAAGACGACCTGTTTGTTTATATCTTTATGAGTTTCATTACCTATCTGCGGCGTACTATATACCCAATGTGTCTTTAACTTCAGTCTTTAGGTAGCTGGAATAGTAAGCCTAGCAATGACTGTGATTGTTAACTTTGGAACAAGATCGTCAAATCTCGACATACCAAAGTCAAAATCAAAGTCTCGGAAGTAGTGTCCATGAATAGGACTTTTAACAAAGTTAACTTTACTACGAAAGTAGACTTTGAGAAGTCTTCACCCAATGTCTCGTTTATGAATACGGCCCTTAGCAATCACTGCCGATCACTTACCAGAGGGTATTGCTAACTACTACGGTTCCCTTGCTCTCCAGCGACATTGCCGTGCATCATAAGCCTTGCAAATTCCACAATCAACTATCCACAAATTCCTTCAGAAGTGTCTTAAACTCTATCCATACAAAGTGTAAATTGTGCAGGCGTTAAAATCAGTAGACAAGGAAAAAAAGAAATAATTTTGCGGTGGATATGTTGAATAGAATAGACCAAAGATAATTTCTTGCAAAGAGTGCTGTTTTCTGATGACGTGACATTCCATTTGTTGGAATGCGTTGTCAGATACGGTCAACAGAACTAACTCTGCTAAACTTTTCATGTGGGGTTATGTAAAGGACAAGGACAACAGAACGCCCATAAGAAACCTTCGGGTCTTACGTGGAAGAATCAGATATGCTATATAAAAAATTACACAAGAATGCTTAAACAATTTTAAAATGAAATTGACTATCGATTGGACATCACCACAGAAACAAGAGGCGCGCATGTGGAAATTGTGTAACTTAACTTCCAACATATTATGTCAATCTTACAAAGCACACAGAATAAAAATATGTACATTGGCTGCGAATTTCTGTTGCATTATTGTATGTACACGGTACGCTTACTTCCCTTTTGTAGAAGGGTAAAGTTCTACAATCTTTATAATCTTCTGGGCCTTTGATTGTAGAAGGTTCAAACAAGCAAATTATGATTGTAATACATGATTTTTATATATAGCATGGCCGACAGTTTTTGTTCACTTTGATGAAAAAACATACAATTCAATCGGTGCCATAATACATGTAAGCTGTTTTCTGATTATATGGAATATTTTCAAGTTTCAACATGAATACCTTCCATAAAAGCGTTTTTACATTGTTCCCACTGCTACACAATTACTCTAAAAGCAATTTGCGGCATGTTTACCGTTATGACCTAAATTGCCTTGTAGGTTCAATGCTTCAGTGATTAACACAGTCAATTTTTGTTTTGTACACAATAGACTTTATGTAACCCGGAGCAATAAAATCTAGGATATAAATTCAGGAGAACACAGAGCCTTAAATTTTGGGGAAGGTCTATATCCACTAACATTATCCACCCAATCTTCCTTTGTGAGCATGATTCCCGAATATTTCTGAATATGAGCTATTAACTTTTTATCAAAGTGAACTGATGCTTTTGAACCACTAGTTATTACATCACATCTAGATTAATATATTTAAAAGTTAGAACTAGTACTCTGTAAGTAACGTTACAAACACGAGGAAAATTATTAAATTTAAAAACATGAAAAAGTGAGCTTTTCATATTTAAATTGGACTCATCGCAAGCACAGTAAAATTAATTTAATGACCATAATAACTCGAAAATGAGCATTGCAATCCATATGGACATTATTTGTTAGCTGCATTTTATTTTATACCAAAAACTCCAGTATTAAGACGAGCTTTTTTCAAAACTGAACATGTCCACTTCACTAAATTTTCCAGGAGAAGTCAAAAACTTATACCTTCTGAAACAAAGAAATATTTTGATTTTACATAATAAAAGTATATAGAGAATTTTACATGAACTTAATAGGACTGAGTCCAACGTACTCCAGTAATTGTAAGAAAATATTTGGACATGTTCAGCTTTGCTATAAACATATGGGCATGTTTAATTTTGCTAAAAATAAATCTTGAACGTAATATAATGGTTATTAATTATTTATAGTAGGCCTAATTCGTATTAATTAATGATTTTACACATTGACATTCTTTTACAAAATTAAGTAACAGTTCAGTTACCAAGCTATTCTTATAGATTTGTAAGTCACAGTCATCCACCAGACACTCACAAATCACTCTTCACCACACACATATTATTATCAATTATTAATAGTATTTCGTGTTAATTAATGATGTTACACATTGAACACTTTATATTAACACTATTTTACATTCTATTGTGCGAGCATGATCTCGCTTTTTGTTTTAACTGAATTAGTTGGGACCATGATTGCCGCAATTCTCATTTTTTTCTCTTCAATGCTGCCAAAGATTTTGATCTTCCCTTCTTTCTTGATCCACTGCTCGTTTCTTCGACAGAAACATCCATTATAATAGTTTCGGTAAGAGCAACACGTCACAGTGCAGTGCAAGCTGACTGGAATTCGCAGAAACACGATGCCGCAGACTGCTGAAATAATTAAATTTTTATAGCAAGTTTCAAATGCTACAAAATGACCTTTATCACTCATTGGCAACAGTTGAACATATCGGGAAATTTAAACAACTGTTAGAACTAAGTTGGACATGTGCATTTTGCTATCAAAAAATCTATTAAACAATATACTATTTACTCAAGACACTCAGTTTTGAGAAAAAATTTCTGGAAGAAATGAACTGGATAGACATGTTCAGCTCTGATGCAAAGATCAATATTCACAATTCTGTTTCAATGGTTCACTTTCTATGAAAAATGAATTTACATCTAGTTAAATGTCAGAGAGATCTACCATAATAGATTTATAACACGATTTCGCAATTTTTGGACATGTTCAGTTTTCCAAAGATGTTCTTCCTATTCTTTCCTTTATTTCGTGGTATTAATTCGGTTTCCTGTACCGCAGAAAGTATTTTTACAGCATCCACTTACAACCCCTGAAAACCTCCATTCCTTACGGACCCCCAAAACCCATCCAATTTACAGTTAATGGCAATATTAAATGGAAACACTGGTTGGGTTCGAGGATCGTGAAATGGAAACAGTAAGCACCAAGGATGAATTCCCCATGTTAAAGTTTGGGATAATGAACCTACTTACAGGATACAAATATCGGAGGGGATTAGAGCAACAACGACATAACATATTAAGTGTGGTAAGGTAGAAGTCGGTAGAAACACTTACTAAGAGTGCAGCCTATAATAAATGCATCAAAATGAACTGTAACGTGCACTTTTAAGTACGTATAATATATTTTTCAAACTGAAAACTATGTTTTAATATCCTCCTTCCTTGCAGTCTCGCCACACTGTTAAATCAACAAAACTTAATTAAGCAACAACTATGTTATTTCCTGATTCCTTTTTTCTTCTTAAATGGGTACCATCTGTACCATGTTGAACACATCTCAATATGAGTCTCAAAACATCTAAAAATATCGAGGAACTCTAAATTATGTATCTAACTATGTATGCACCCATTGCAGCTATGTGAAATACATGTACAATACGAATATAATTATATTTGCACATGTAAACATTATATGTATAATATGTGTGTATACACATATACAGAATCCGCCAAAAAATGTATACACTCTTTAAGGAACAAAAACTATTTACTGTGTTTGTTTCACATTTAAATACTGATCACACATGTAGTACTGTCTTCAGTTCAGTACATGGTTACTTTCGATGTATGAAATGTTCGCCGTTCGCCGACGAAGCAGGACTTGTAGCTAGCTGTACGCGGTGTTCCCGATCTTCCTTTGTGAATATCACAAATCGTTCCATGCGCCTCAAACTTGTCAATAATGCGTTTAATTGTTAGGCGGGTTGGGGGTTCTGTTTCGTTCTCCCGCCTCCAATGACGCTGCACTTCAACGGCATTATCAACCCTCATAAACCACTTCAGAATTTTTTATCCAACATAATGTTTCGCTCCTCGAACGTCAAGCGTGCTCCAGCCATTTTGTTTTCTCACTATCGTAATGAAAGTATCGACATCGGTTAAGCGAAAGACCATACTACAACATACTCGTAATTCATATCAATTGACATACCAATATCCCAATACAGTCTGACGAAGAGTGTTTACATTTTTTTGGCGGAATCTGTATATGTGTACATTTATGTATGTATGCATAGGAGCCGACTTCGGGGGGGGGGGAAGGCTCTTTCTGCGCCCTCAATTTACAAAGTCATGGCGTCGCTCACCAAGGAAATGAATAGGGGGCCTTGTCCCCCGGACCCCCCAATAATACTAAGAGAAATTCCCCATGTTAAACAAAAAATAATCATTTTGTTTGAAAGATGAACTGGGACATAAGCCAAAAATGATTACTTCAAATCCACAGAGATCGCCAGTTGCCTTAATATGTTATTGACGCAACACACAATGTCCCCTTCCGATTCTTTCCTGCTGCATTTGAGAAGGTGAAAAACATGATGCAACAGTGACTCCACTTCTTTGTCTGTGATACATATCTTTTCAGTTCAGTTCAGTTCAAATTTTCCAACTATTGCGATCATAAGTATTACTAAGAGGAAATAATAACACGGAACTAACAGTTCAAATAGCAATTTATTTGACTATATTTTTACCTAAAATCAGTAAAAAATTATTATTAATGTTCAACTTTTTTCATAAACAATTAAATTCGCTTCGAAATATAAAAGTAATCGTTATCAACATTCAGTTTCAATGATCGCTTTTGTGATGATAGTCGTCACGGTGTGTACTTGTTAAGTAATCAGTGATTGTGATCTAACTACTGATAATGGATAAGTATTTGATACAGGGAAGTGTCCAAAATAAAATTGCAAAGAACGAAAACAATGATAAATTGCGTTGCAGTAGAGAGAGTGAAAGTAATAACTCATGTTCATCATCGCTGCAAGGATCAACGAAGGGTGAGCAAAGCAGTGAAAGCGAAAGAGGAGTAGTTTTCAACCATCTTGAGTTAAGCAATTTCCATAGGTACTATCCTAGATCATACATACCCAGATTGCTTTGGCTTTGACGGTAACGACTTTTGTCAGGTTTACTATGCTGCCATCTAGTTGTTACATAAGGAGTCAAATCATAACTCCCATTTGAATTGCATTAGCGACTGTACTGCCATCTCGGGTTCGTTTACTGCGTACGGGTGGCGATCCTGGCGGTTGTTCTCTTCAAAGTGCAACCGATTTTAACATAGGAATGAGCAATCTATATGTGATCTGGGGTACTATATAAAAAACTACACGATTTTATATTCTGAGAAATATGTAACGACATTTTTTTTTAAAGAGCAATTAAAGTTCTCTGTCATTTGTGCAGAGTCCTGCCCCCCCCCACCAATATTTCAAATAAGTCGGCGCTTATGTGTGTGACTTTATGTATGTATGTATTTATGTATGTATGTATATATATATGTATGTATGTATGTATGTATGTATGAGGTGTTCATCAGTAGGGATATGAAGCATCCCTGTGCAATGTATCCTAAAGAAGCTTTTTGTGTACTGATGATGCAGTGAGTTGCGTGCAGTCTCTTCTGCGACTTTAAGCCGATCCCATCTTCCTCCAGACTATGTACGTATTCCTTTCCATCCTTCTAAACCAGCGGTCATCAGAACACTGCACTCTCAAGCTAGCGTCTCTTACCCGCGGACAAGACACTGCCCTAGAGTGCATTCGTAGCTGCTGGCGGGTATGCTGTCTCTCTATCCCTTGTGCAAGACGGAGCATATTTCTTTACCCTCCATACACTCTACCCATTTCAGCGAGTGCTGACGACAACACTGTTCTAAATCGTACACCATATCCTGGTTGTGATATGTCATTCCTCACTCATCTATTATATGAATGGTTCTTCATAACCCCTTCCGGCAAGCAGGAACTTGTGGGGGCTTCAGTGCCTCTTATAAATAACTATGAGTTGCCTGTAACTGACAATCACTGCCATCTACAAAATCTTTTAACTATCCGCGGAGAATATCTACTGCGGCGGACGGTGGCTTTGACGTCACGCAAACACAGACATGCCATATTTTTCAAAACAGAGATTATAGTGAAAGAGGGATTGTGAAGAGTGTTGGAAGAGTGGCAAGAGAAAATTTGGAGAACCCCAAGAAAAGCCCACACAACCTTGGCTTTGTGCACCACAAACACAACTCTCCATCACAGAGATTTGAACTTGAGTCCTGGGTCGCCGTTAAGTCAGCTCCCTAACAACTGAGCTACCAAGACAAGTATGCATATAATATACACGTTATGCATACATGTGTTGAGTGTATTGTACATTATATAAGTCTATACACAGTATTGTACTGTATATTATGCAGTATACTATGTAGTTTACTGTACTGCATATTTTCACTGTACTGTAACATTCATTACAATATACTGGATGCAAATAGTGTACTGCAGTGCGTGTATTCGCTGTTTTACACCTTATTAAATAGTCCCACTATTTTAAAATAATGTACGAATTCACTATTTTGTGCAATACCGTACAGTGTGCACTCACTAACTGCACTGAATTATTGTATATTCATTAGCTGCACTGCACTGTATGTACTGCACTATACAAGGTGTAACAAAACGTTATTTTAAAACTTTAAGGTACCATTCGTCACATGAAAATATGTTACGTATACGAACAAGGGTCCGAAAACGCTTTTTTTCCTTGTTAGAGCTAATTTTCTACAACTTTGCCTACATTCTATGATGAGCAAGCTAGTTAATGTGGTATCCTGTCATAGTGATCATGTAATAACCCCACACAAAACAGTCTGATTTTGTGGAATGCTGTCATAGCGATCGTGTAACAAACCCACACCGAAACAGTCTGATTATGTGGAGTGATGTCACAGCAATCGTGTAACAACCCACACCAAAACAGTCTCATTATGTGGAATGCTGTCACAGAGATCGTGTAACAAACCCACACCAAAACAGTCTGATTATGTGGAACGCTGTCACAGCGATCGTGTAACAAACACACAACAAAACAGTCTGATTATGTGGAATGTTGTCATAGCGATCGTGTAACAAACCCACACCAAAACAGTCTGATTATGTGGAACGCTGTCACAGTGATCGTGTAACAAACCCACAACAAAACAGTCTGAATATGTGGAATTCTGTCATACCGATCGTGTAACAACCCCACACCAAAACAGTCTGATTATGTGGAATGCTGTCATATCGATTGTGTAACAACCCCACACCAAAACAGTCTGATTATGTGGAATGCTGTCATACCGATCGTGTAACAACCCCACACCAAAACAGTCTGATTATGTGGAATGCTGTCACAGCGATCGTGTAACAAACCCACAACAAAACAGCCTGATTATGTGGAATGCTGTCATAGCGACCGTGTAACAAACCCACACAAAAACAGTCTGATTATGTGGAATACTGTCATAGCGATCGTGTAACAACCGCACATCAAAACAGTCTGATTATGTGGAATACTGTCATAGCGATCGTGTAACAACCGCACATCAAAACAGTCTGATTATGTGGAATGCTGTCACAGCGATCGTGTAACAACCGCACACCAAAACAGTCTGATGATGTGGAATGCTGTCATACCGATCGTGTAACAAACCCACGCCAAATCATTCTGATTATGTGGAATGCTGTCACAGCGATCGTGTAACAACCGCACGTCAAAACAGTCTGATTATGTGGAATGCTGTCATAGCGATCGTGTAACAAACCCACACCAAATCAGTCTGATTATGTGGAATGCTGTCATAGCGATCGTGTAACAACTCCACAACAAAACAGTCTGATTATGTGGAATGCTGTCACAGCGATCGTGTAACAAACCCACACCAAAACAGTCTGATTATGTGGAATGTTGTCATAGCGATCGTGTAACAAACCCACAACAAAACAGTCTGATTATGTTCAATGCTGTCATAGCGATCGTGTAACAAACCCACACCAAAACAGTCTGATTATATGGAATGCTGTCATAGCGATCGTGTAACAAACCCACAACAAAACAGTCTGATTATGTGGAATGCTGTCATAGCGATCGTGTAACAAACCCACATCAAAACAGTCTGATTATGTGGAATGCTGTCACAGCGATCTTGTAACAAACCCACATCAAAACAGTCTGATTGTGTGGAATGCTGCCATAGCGATCGTGTAACAAACCCACACAAAAACAGTCTCATTATGTGGAATGCTGTCATAGCGATGGTGTAACAACCGCACACCAAAACAGTCTGATTATGTGGAATGCTGTCATAGTGATCGTGTAACAATCCCACACTAAAAGTCTGATTACATGTGAGTCGCCTAGAATCAACTGCACTTTATCTAAAAGTCTGTTTTGTCAGAAAATACTAAAAACTAGTGCTGTTTGACTCCACACGGCGATTTTACTACTAAAGTTAAGGCAGATAAATTTCAGTTTGACTCCAAACAAGGAGTTTGTCACATCCTCTGCAGAATTCTGCAATGAAACATACCTTAATCTCATATTTCGTAATTTTGAGATAGTGCAGTTTCATTTTAGCGACTCTTGTACACGTTCTTGTTTGTCTCTGGTTTGAATGTAATTATAAATGAGTATGGTGTGGGCGGGTAGGGAAGGGTGAGATGGGGGTGAGGTACCGTACATTCTGTTTCTGTATGTTTCCCACAGTTCTGTTGTTCAGTTTTCTAGTATGGAGTGCGATGTATGTGATAAAAAACTTGCGGAACTACAAAGTAAGCAGTTTAAAAAAGAACTCTTACAAACAAATGTGCACATAACATATTTTATCCTCTTTTTGCGAGGAATATTTTCTACAGCTTTCACACACCTTTCTGGTACACTCTGTATATTGGAAAACACTATGCTCCTGTCCTGCATCTAGAGTGCTGAATGGGAACTAAAAGGAAATGTGCATAATTCTCTTGCGTGATGAGGAAAGTCTTCACTATTTTCTTCTATTCGGAAAAAAACAATTAGGCCTATATTAAAATAGTGTGACGTGTTTAAAATGAAGCCATTCTCAGTTATTTCAACTGAATATCTTCATACTCTATTTCATTATAACTGTCACCGCTATGGGTCATGAATCATTGTTCTTGTTCCCTTCGATAATCACATGCAAACATTGGAAGAAGTTTTTGAAACGTGAAGTGTAAACAGACGTGTACATTCGCATTCCGGTATGTAGTAGGCCTACCTGTCTGCATTTGAATGTAACGTCTATGTATACGTAAGGTCCGAATTAGCTGAAATATGCAAGTCTTATAATATAATCTACGTATTTATGTATTATACAAGGTTAGTAATAAGTCCCGCACCACTTAAATAACTTTCGAAGCATGTGGTTCAGTGACATACTAAGAACTCGATAATGGTATTACTAAATTGGAGTTACTTCCGGTTTAAGATGAGAACGAAAGAGAGAAGGAAGATGAGAAAGAAAAAGAGAAGGAAGGTGAGAAAGAGAGGAGAAAAGTGAGAAGGAAAGAGAGAAGGAAGATGAGAAAGAAAGAGAGAAGATAGGTGAGAAAGAAAGAGAGAAGGTAAGAAAGAAAGAGAGAAGGAAAGTATGAAATAAAGAAAGAGAGAAGGTGAGAAAGAAAAAACAAAGACAGAAGGAAGGAAAGAAATAAAGAGAGAAAAAAGGAAAGAAAGAGAGAAGGAAGGGAAGAAATATATAAGGGCAGAGACTGTTATCTACAGTGCTCTAAAATGTTTAGCAAATACGAAAAAAGATGCTTCATTAAAATTCAGATTGGAAGAGGCAAGAATGTTCGACAGCATTACTGGAAGCTTGTGGTAACGACACCTCGCTATATAGTACCGTGGCTAGGAGGGGCACATGTATTTTGCAACGGGAGGGAAGATGTTCATCAAAAACGTGGACCTGGCTGACCGCAATCGGCAAGTGATGATGTGCATGTGAACGCTGTAACAGCACTGCTAGAATAACACCGTTGTTGGACTTGTGTTGAACTAGCAAGTTAAGTTGGAATTGCTCCTGATACGATTCTTCACATACTTAAGAAGTTAGAAATGAGGAAAATCTGCGCTCGATGGGTTCCACACAATCTTAAGAGAAAAAACATGTTGCAGAGAATGGAAACAGCTAGATTGCACTTAGAACACTATGGACATGAAGGGGAGCATTTCCTTCGACGTATCATAAATTCAGATGAAAGTTGAGTTCCATGCTGCCAACCAAAATTGAAGAGACAATCAAATGGATGGCAGCACAATGATTTCCCACGGCCAAAAAAGTATCAGCAAGAACAGGATCCACTTAAAGCCATGTTCATTGTTGCTTATGATTTTGACGGTGTTCTTGTAACTCATTCAGTTTCTGCGGGAAATCATGTGAATGGTGCATATTACAGTTACTTTCTGTAACACCATTTACGACCAGCTGTGCGCCGTAAACGTCCAAATCTCCTACATTCTCATTCTATTATGCTAACATGGTGGTGCTTACTCTCACATAGCTGTTACCGTGGTAAATTTACTTCGCAGATGAAACTGGGAAATTCTGGAGCATCCTCCATATTCCCCAGATATGAGCCCATGTGATTTTGACCTTTTCCGAAAATGAAATTACCTCTTGGAGGAGTTCGCTTTAGAACAAGACAGGCAATTATAGCAGCAGTAGAGCAGTCTGTTCGAAGATTAGTACAACTAGACGCTGTAGATTGCATCCGTCGCTTCCCTGAGGTATGGAGGCGGGTTTTTCATGTTGGAGGAGATTACTTCTGAGCATTGCAACAATGTGACTGTTCCAAAAATGTTTTCTTTGTTGTTAATTGAAATGTTGCCAAATTATTGAATTACCCATGTATTTTTTTTAAATCTATATTAATAGATTTCTTGTAAGCATACAGGGAACGCATCGTCTGAAATACAAAATAATTTGCTATTTCAAAGTTTTCCTGTTAGAAATTTTTCATTTTCTCTCTTTAATTAATAGAGTAAAAACAAAACATTGTATCCGTTAAAACAAAAATTAAACTTACTAACATTTAATTGAAATAATACATGATCTAATTTATATCTATCCGACGATATTGATCTTCAAAGAGAATCCTGATACCACTCTTGCGCTCACATCTAGACACCACATTACCATTTCGCTACAGGCAGCGGAAAAGCACTGCAATATTACAAATACTAATTCAGGGATTCAAATCTAGTAATGGCAGGCACTGTAATCTCGCTTATAGATGATGAGATGCATATCTATTATTTTATTACTGTACGACCATGTTTGCATCGCTGATTTACGGGCTTTTTCTATAACATATTTACTGTGCAATTTTTATATTTCAACATGTACTGATAATATATTCATGATGAAAAATACAAGACTATATTGTGCATAAAAATATACATGACGAGCAATTATTTTTATTTGAAGTTTTTGTTAAAGTTGGCCTTTCAGAGACAATAGATCTATAATGGAGCAATGACTGAATAAAAATAGGGAGAGATATCGAAGTCGATTGGAAGAAACTACCTCATAGTTAATTTTCCACCACCAGTACGCCTACCTCGCAATCTGCATGTGATCTAACTAAAGTAACGTTTTGTAAGAATAATTCAGTTAACTGACTTAACTAGCACTGGGCCTTTCCACAGTTCAATATCTAGTCTACATATCTAAGTAGAATCATGATGTGTTATCAGCTGCAGGCCCATATCATTGCCTTTTTAAATTTATTCTTTTATTACAATTTACTGTACATACAAAGATCGTGTCCCTAAGATCAAGTCCATACTACACACTAGTAACCAGCAACTAGCTGACTAGAAAACTACACACTAGGAAGATTTGGGCATATATGCTTAAATCACCTTCTTTTTCATAGACTTTTTTTTTATAAAAACCATGACATTACGTTGCAGAACTCAATTAAGAAGACAGTGTCCTAATGCAATTTCATTGTGAGTTATGTGGAAAAGATAAGATCCTTGATATTATACCGGGTGGCGCACAAAAAACCCGTCCGCCACGAGCAGATACAAACAACAAATGAAAGAAATAAAAAATAAGCTAATGCAAAGGTCTGTATTTACTGAAACGATTTTGTCGTTTACATTAGGTGCTGAAAATGAACTCATTGTGCTAAAATGCGCTTTTGGGCGCGCCCTAACATGTTATTATACACTTTGCGCAACTCTGCTGCATCAATTCTCAAAATTTCATTACGAATATTGTCCAAGTCTTCTAATGTCCTTGGATTATTTGCGTACACCTTTCCCTTTAGATTCCCCCACAGATAATAGACATAAGTGGTAAGGTCCGGCGAACGCGGCGGCCACAATCCTTTGCTGACAGTTCTTTCTTCTGTGAATCTTTCATGAATACGTGAGATTGACTCGCGTGAAGTGTCACAGGTCGCCCCATCCTGTTGAAAAACAGCGTACAAGCGTTCATGAGGCGTAAAATTCCTGAAAGATTCGCATATACACTTCAGTGTTTACTGTCGTTTCAAAAAATATGGGACCCACAATCCGACTTGCTGACACAGCACACCATGCTCCGATTTTTCTATTGTGAACAGGTTTGTCATGAATCGTACAGGGACTGTTTGTTGACCAGTATCTGGTGTTCTGGGAGTTTACATGTCCTATCAGATGGAACCAGGCTTCATCACTCATGAAATACAGCAGCGGATCCAACATTCCACTCTCAATTGTTTGACATAGCCATGTGCAGTGATCCACACTTTTGCCTTGTCTACCTTCTTCAGTTCTTGGACACATGTCACTTTGTAGGGCTTCATCCCTATATGGTGTAAAACACGTTGACAAGACCTACGTGAAATGTTCACTTGTTGCGACAATTTACCTGTCGACTTCTTAGGACAATATTTAAAAAATGTGAAGAAGGTACCGGTACTAACAAAGCAAACGCGCAAAGATAACGTATTATTCTACATTATGTTTTACATCTTACTTCCAAGGCATCTTCAGATATCATATCTCCAACTGCTGATGAGGCATGCATGTTTATTTATTGTACAATTCATCAATCAAGCAAGCATTTTCGTTTATTAGCTACTACGGACTTCACTGCTATGCACTATGCAGCTTTGTATCATGACTTCTGACGTCACGTCCGGCTGTTTAGTCAAGTATCTAGTTCACTTCAGCTGAAAATGTAGCTTTGGGACACGGCCTAACTATACTCGCACTTAACAGAAAATCGAACATCGTTATCTTGAGTACCAACGATTCAGAAAGCAATAGCACATTTTCAATTTCTCCCTTTCTTAAAAGCTCAGCTCGCATTGTAGCCAAATACCTTGACCCAGCCACAGGCGCAGCTCAGTGTGTAGAGGCGTTTGCATACTGATCTGGTAGCCCACATAAATTCTCAAAGCCTTCTCTGTCATTTCAATGAACTTCAATCTATTTTCTCTCCTTTGTTTCTTCACGCCATTCTTATCTCTAAAACGTGGTTGAAGCCTTCCCTATCATCTTCTCTAGTAAGTTTAGATAATTACACCCTCTGTAGAAATGACCGAATCGGTAAACGCGGTGGTGGTGTTGCGATATATGTGCGATCGGACTTACCGTTTAAAATTGTCTACCAGTCTTCAAATGAAGTCTTAGAACATCCTGAATATCTATTCATCGAAGTCGGTGCAGGCAACAAAAAGTGCCTCCTTGGAGTTGTATACAAACCCCCTAAATCAGGATTCTTAAGTGATCTTGAAATACCTTTGCTTAATCTTGTGCCTCACTATGAACATACTGTTATTTTAGGCGATTTCAATACAAACTTATTAAATTCAAGTAATTACGCTACAGTTCAACTTAAGAACATGTTTGAGTCTTACAATATATCCATCTTTCCTTCCGCAGCTACCCACCACACCCAGGAATCGGAGACACTTCTTGACATTATTGCCACGACTAATCCTCAGCTAGTATTAACGAATGGACAACTACCAGCGCCGGGTATCTCAGCACACGACATAATCTTTCTAGAATATTCCTTGTATTGTCCAATATATAAACCTCACATCACATCATACCGTGACTTGAAGCATATTGAGCATGATGAATTAATCAACGATGCACTTAGCCTGCCTTGGACTGAAGTGTGGAATTTACCAGACACTGACGTCAAAATCGAAAAATTTAACGACCTAGTAATTCAGTTATACGATAAACACGCACCCTTGAAAACCAGACGAGTTGGTAGACGCCCTTCGCCTTGGATGTGTGATGCCATAAAATTACTCATGATAGACAGAGACACTGCTTATCGTAAATACAGACGGAGCAAGGACGAATTAGATTTTAATACTTACAAAGTTTTAAGAAATAAATGTAATCAAGCAGTAAGAAATGCTAAATTACGCCATGCACATTCCCTTATTCTACCTTCGGTCAGTGCGAAAGAATTGTGGCGTAACCTTAATAACCTGGGTCTAACAAAAGCAAAGCCTCGGGTAGATAACATCAACTTGTCACTCAATAGTCTAAATGAACATTTCGTCACTGCTCCACCTGAACCATTACATAAACAAGAGACTCTTGAATTTCTCAGATCTTACCCCCCAACCTGTATGGGATAAATTCTTCTTTAAATACATTAACCCGACTGACGTAATAAAGACGCTGCGACGTATGAAATCTAAAGCCCAAGGTATAGACAATATAAATATCACTCTCCTGTATAAAATAATAGACGTGATCCTGCCGACCGTCACCCATATATTCAATGCATCTATTATGACTGGGTCCTACCCCTCACTCTGGAAAATGGCATTAGTGAAACCTTTACCTAAATCTAACACACCTTCTACAGTAAACCAATACAGACCAATATCAATTCTTCCCACTCTTTCAAAAGCATTAGAACATATTGTACACGGACAACTTACGAACTATCTCGACAAACACAAACTCCTCGATGACTATCAATCAGGTTTTAGGCATGAACACAGCACTACTACAGCCCTACTTAAAGTGACTGAGGACATCCGTGAAGCTGTGGATAGGGGTGAAGTAACGGCACTAACTCTTCTCGATTTCAGCAATGCCTTTGGTTCTGTTGATATCGACTTGCTTCTTGCAAAGATGAAGGCTTTGCACCTGTCAGACAATACCTTGAGCTGGATGGACTCCTACCTACGGGACCGCCAACAATGTGTTTCACTTTATAATCAATTCTCCCAATGGCGATGCACAAAGGCGGGAGTGCCGCAGGGCTCCGTATTAGGACCACTATTTTTCTCTATCTACATTAATGACGTATCGAAGAACTTACAGTATTGCCGATATCACCTCTATGCCGACGACCTACAACTTTACATACATTCCAGACCCAATACAATCAATGAATCGATTGACAAGTTAAATTTTGACCTAGCCACTGTCTCCACTTGGGCGGCCAATTTCGGATTCGCACTTAATCCAAGTAAGACTCAAGCCATAATTATTGGACATAAGCGTTTAGTTAACTCCCTTAATAACAGTAATCTTTCAGTTGTTACCCTTAACAACACGCTAATCCCTTATTCACCTGTCGTAAAAAATCTTGGCTTCTTTTTTGATAATAATCTAAGTTGGAATTTTCAAGTTAAAGAAACGATAAAAAAATCTGTTCCTCCATTCACTCTTTGAGTCGCTTGAGAAACTTCTTGTCCCAGCAACTAAAACTTACCCTAGTACAAACCCTAGTAACGCCGCACTTCGATTATTGTGACGTTTTGTTAAGTGACCTAAGTTCTGAACTGTCAGTCAAGTTACAGCGAGCTCAGAATATGTGCGTCAGATACGTGTGCAACATCCGACGATATGATCACATATCACCGTCCTTCGCAAGTCTCTCGTGGCTCCGACTTAAAGAACGCAGAACTTTACACTCTTTGTCTTTACTCTTTCGAATTCTGCACACCTCAACACCAAATTACCTTTCGTCTCGTTTCTCTTATCTATACTCTAATCACGACGTAAATACCAGATCACTTATCTGTGGCACGCTAAATATACCTCTTCATAGAACATCTTGTTATTCATCATCTTTTACAATATCCACCTCGCGTCAATGGAATTCCTTGTCACAAAATATTAGGGGCTGCAAGACAACAAACACCTTTAAGAACAGCTTAAAAGATAACCTTATTAGCATTTCACTCCAATCATACTGATTCAAACTATCACTGACTACACTGTTACTTTTTTCTTTAGACATCATTCTGATTGTGCTGTATTTTCAAAATTGTCTCATAATAATCTCTTTCTATTATCTAATATCATTTGAAATATATTAACATTCTATGTATTTTAGTTTAATTCTGCTACACAGTTTATTTCAGTGTTTAATTAATAGTTCATAGTATTTTGTTGTTTAATTCGTAAATAACTCTTGTATACATGTAACTCTCATCTAAATCAAATTGTTGAATTCTTTAAGTTCATGCATATGTATATACACTTTTTGCTGGTTGAGTGGAAGAGAAGGCCTTACGGCCTTAACTCTGCCAGCTAAAATAAAGCATTATTATTATTATTATTATTATTATTATTATGCATGCGGGCGTGGTTTCGAATCCCGCTTGGACTGATTACATGGTGGGTTTCTACCGAGATTTTCTCCAATTGTAAAGCGAATATCAGCGGATTCATCACGCCTAATTCCATCTCTTTATCACCAATTCCGTCGACACTAAATAACCTACTAGAAGTTCATATAGAGTAGTTAAATAACCAATTGGAAAAGCCTCCACATATGTATAAAATTACTCGCGGTCTTTGTTGTTTAGTCAACTGTCCGAAGACAGGTCTGAACCTCGTAAGTGATACCAATAACGAATCACTCATGAGGAAACTAGGCCAGGAGATTATGGGATTGGATGGCCAGTTCCTTGCGTCGTCAATCTACGCGTAGGAAAACTAGTTATTATAGCAGGAAACGAAAACATCTAAGTGACAGTATTCATTATGCCAATCGTCATTCATTCTGGAGAAACGAATCAACACATAATATTACAACTCAGGATGGGACTGGATTGGATTGCGAAGTTTGGAGAGTGAAACATGCTCGCTCACACTTAGGACACTGAGGCGGGCTAAATGTGTTAACCAGAACTTAGAAAACGCAGTTGTTTCAATCTACAGAAAATAACAAATCAATGCTCAAAGTTCGCATATAAAAAACATCATCATGAACTCAGTTCAGTTCATTCACTCCTTCATAGTTCTCTCCCCAAGAGCAGGTCTTCCACTGCTAAACCAGCATTCTCCAATCTTTCCTATTTTCTGCCATTCTCTCAGTTCAATTCTGCAAAGGAAACTTAGGTCAATACACAATTTAATGTAAAGGAAGAAATTTACAAGATTCTCTCAGCTTTTTATTTCGGACCGTTTTCTTCCTGATAAATATGAACTAATTTCACTTTGTAGATAATGTGTCCAATTCATTATTTTAGAAGCGAATACATTAGAGTAGGTAATGTAGAAACTTGTACGTAGTAGCTGTGAACTTCAAATTCATAACTCAAGTTTTCAAAGTACTCGTAGTCTTCTCCAACCAGATCAACCGTGAAAGGAATGTGCTTACTATTGCGTCATCTATTGGAGCGAAGTAGATAGATAATATTATCGTTATAACGTCTGTTTAAAAACCATGCGCTCTCCTGCATTTGTTATTTCCTGTATGGAGAGATTAAAACACCAGGAGATTAACAGTGATTTAATTTTGTGACTAGGGTAGTATAAACATGTGTGTATCAATGTTATTATTTGTGCTGTGAGAGCGAGCCAAGCGAGCCAATAGAGATACGAGTACCCACATGTGTGACCTTATGACATCTTATGACATCAACATTCTTTCACAGCATTACCCCGCTTCGTCTCATCCGGCAGAGACTTTCTCGTGGTTGGAGCACAGTACATTGTCATTTTACTTCTTAGGATGCTTAACTAAGAAGAATTTACAATTCTTTTTTATATTTCAATATCCCTAGTGAATTATTAAATAAGTATATAATAAATTTTCAATCTTAAGACATATCAACTTGCAAATGTTTATTTGATATTTAATAATATATATGAACGTTTTCGCCGTTTGGGGCATCTTCAGATATAACAAAGACATATAATCTGAACCTATAATAATAATAAATTATGCAAATAACAAGAATAAAGAACAATGTATGTATGCAATGCATGAGATTCATGAGCTTTATGTAAAATGTGAAATAATACAGGATAATTATTGATATAATCTTTAGATTTGAAATTGAATTGGACGGATAATTTATACATATAGCTCATGTTACAAATAAAATATACAATTATGATTAAAATTTGTCAATAATGTTAAAATGTATAACGATGATTGATAAAATAGATATTTTAAGAATAGTCATTAGTTGAGGATTGTCGTAGTGTATACGATAATTTGCGTAGCTGATGTTCGCGTGTTATGTATGTATTTCATTGAAAAACGTTCGCTAATGGACTAAATGTTATTTTATGTCGGAGCTTGCTGTTTCAATTTATTATCTGACTTGATGACATCTTATTGATTATAAATGACTGTTACGTGTAATCAGATTTGTTGAGATATTATTTGAAATGAATGCTCGTTGGTTATGGATGTCTTAGAGTATACGATGATTTTCGTAGTAGATAAATCGTAAGTTAAGTATGAATTTCGATCATTCAAGAGATCGTTCGCTTATGAAATGTTGTTTGACGTTGGTGATTACTCTGATTTGATGACATCCTATTGATTATAGCTGTTGCGCGTCATCAAATTTATTTGTATGTGTTGGTGGTTTTAAGAGAACCAACACACCAACACCAACACATGCAAATAAATCTGATGACGCGCAACAGCTATAATCAATAGGATGTCATCAAATCAGAGTAATCACCAACGTCAAACAACATTTCATAAGCGAACGATCTCTTGAATGATCGAAATTCATACTTAACTTACGATTTATCTACTACGAAAATCATCGTATTCTCTACGACATCCATAACCAACGAGCATTCATTTCAAATAATATCTCAACAAATCTGATTACACGTAACAGTCATTTATAATCAATAAGATGTCATCAAGTCAGATAATAAATTGAAACAGTAAGCTCCGATATAAAATAACATTTAGTTCATTAGCGAACGTTTTTCAATGAAATACATACATAACACGCGAACATCAGCTACGCAAATTATCGTATACCCTACGACAATCCTCAACTAATGACTATTCTTAAAATATCTATTTTATCAATCATCGTTATACATTTTAACATTATTGACAAATTTTAATCATAATTGTATATTTTATTTGTAACATGAGCTATATGTATAAATTATCCGTCCAATTCAATTTCAAATCTAAAGATTATATCAATAATTATCCTGTATTATTTCACATTTTACATAAAGCTCATGAATCTCATGCATTGCATACATACATTGTTCTTTATTCTTGTTATTTGCATAATTTATTATTATTATAGGTTCAGATTATATGTCTTTGTTATATCTGAAGATGCCCCAAACGGCGAAAACGTTCATATATCTTATTAAATAGCAAATAAACATTTGCAAGTTGATATGTCTTAAGATTGAAAATTTATTATATACTTATTTAATAATTAACTAAGAAGAGACTAGTGAAGTGCTTTGTGTGGAGTGTGGCATTGTATGGGGCAGAAATATGGACATTCCGACGAAGTGAAGAGAAACGATTAGAAGTATTTGAAATGTAGATATGTAGAAGAATGGAGCATGTGAATTTTATTTTAGTTGGTTATTTAACGACGCTGTATAAACTACTAGGTTATTTAGCGTCGATGAAATTGGTGATAGAGAGATGATATTTGGCGAGATGAGGTCGAGATTCGCCATAGATTACCTTGCATTCGATTTACGGTTGAGGAAAACCCCGGAAAAAACCCAACCAGATAGACAGCCTAAGTGGGGATCGAACCCGCGCCCGAACGCAACTTAGACCGGCAGGCAAGCGCCTTAACCGACTGAGCCACGCCGGTAGCTTAGAGCATGTGAAATGGACACAGAAAATTATAAGTGAAACTGTGCTAGAAAGAGTGGGTGAAGAAAGAATAATGCTGGAAATGATCAGGAAGAGAAAAGAAATTGGCTGGTCGGCTAAGAAGAAACTGCCTACTGAAGGATGCACTGGAAGGAATAGTGAATGGAAGAAAAGTTCCAGCCAGAAGATCAGATGATAGACAATATTAAGATAAATGCATCATACGCAGAGACTAAGAGGAAGGCGGAAAATAGAGAAGATTGGATAATGCTGGTTTGCAGTGAAACCCTTGGGCAGAAAACTATGAATGAATAAATTATGCTTAATAGTTTTGATTTACCTATCTACTAAACTGGGTGATCACTTGAAGACTAGGAACACCTAAAAATAAAAAATAAGGTAATTAATATCTGTTAAATACATTTTATCTTCAATTTGAGGACATGGATTATCTACGCCTCCTATGACTGGAAAATAAATAAATAAATAAAATAAAATACTTTACACACAATATACAGCACTTAGTATCACCACGAATGTAAACTGAACAACATCACAAATCCAAGCTGATAATATTCTGTAATCTTTTATTGACAAGTATTAGACCTATATGATTATATAATAATTAAATGTTACAACTTTACTATACACTTACGATGTAATCCACTCTACTAGTAATAAATAATAATACCTATGATACCAACAGTAATAAAAATAATAGTAGCAGTATAACTCGACCGAGAAGAGTGGAGACGCGGACGTAATGGGAACTATCGCGATGACGCTATACGAACGCAGGAGAAATACAAGTGGCGCTCCGGGCTGCAGGACTCCACTGGCCTTGGTCGAGTAATAACAAGATAAATAAAAAAAAACCGTTGTTGGCAACCTATCATGAAAATAAATGTCCGTCGAAGTCAGCATATATACACCTATAGACCTATATGTAACAAATGTACAGTACACTAGTTCATCTTCTTTCAGTTCTGGATTCTTCCATATCTTCCGTCTTCCTCGTCCCATAGCTAACCTTTCCTATGAGTGAAAGTTACGGTCGTGTGCGTGAATGTCAGGGATTGCAAATGCGATTCGTTGCATTATCTTAGGTGGGGGCCTACAGTCCAAGCTGCCCAAGAGTCAAGAATATCTTAAGAGTATGTATAAAAACATTTTAAAATGCGTTATTAGGCGAATCTAGCTAAGAATATGAATAACCTTCGAAAAATAACATTTCTAATGTAGTGTATTTAATATTTTTGATAAAAGTATCAAATTAGTTAAACATGTACAATACGGTCAATAAAACTAAACATGTCAATCTGAATTGTAAATCTTTACGTTCGAATACTTGAAAACCCAAACAATAAATCATCGACTTCGAAGAAGCTTGTTTGACTGTCTACTGTAATAGACATTTAATCTATTTAATACCGAATAGAACTTGTGCCACTTTCGCCCAAAGCGCGTTCGCTGTTTACATTGCAAGGGGTGGCTGTGTTTGCAATTCCGGGGATACGAACCCATAGCGCAGAGTCGCACTTCTTTCCTCTCCGAAACAGCGAGCGGAGATCCTGTAAACAATGTAAGGACGTTTTTAAACAATGTAATCGAATTGAAAAAGGGTTCTAACCAAACAAATCTGATTCCATTATCAAGATGGAACAAATATGCCCGTGCAGACGGCGACAGTGACGGCGCGGCGGTTGGAGGATCTCAGTGCGGTTCAAACCTCCTCCCTCGCCCCCGAGATGCAAATTGAGCTCCATTTGTAACAATACCCGTGGAGGTCGCACTCTTGTGTGAATACGATGCAGACGATGTTTGAACAATTACAACGGCAGGATGACACCCCGGCCCATCGTCTACAAGATTACACTCAGTGGACGTTCGTTATTGCGCGAGAGCATTACGCGCTATAATGAAAATCATACAAATACGTAAGAGCACAATATAGGATTGTGTTGTCTACAGGAGTATGTAACGTTTTGCTTGTACGTTATAAAATTTCCAAAATGAATCTCTACATTCCCATCTTCATTTCCTCCTTCCCCACACATTACAATACCGATACAGGATTTTTTTTTTCTAGAAGTGTGTAACATTCTGTTCATACATTCATAATTTCGAAAACTGTCCTTTATATCGCAATTCTATTTCCTCCTTCGCCTTTAGAAAAAGTCAAATGCTATTTTACATTCATCTAATCAGCAATTAATATGTCTCTTGTATGATGTTTGTACTGTACCATCAGGTTTATGCGATATACCTTTCTATTTTGTTCTGCATTCCTGCGTTGCATAAAAGACAACCACGTAGCCTATTCTTTCACACATTAGTTTTCCGTTGAATTCTTTACTTTTAATTCTGTATACATGAGGTTATGGTTGATATGTACAGATACGAAAATAAAATTTGGAGCGAGTCTTCATGGGAGTTCACCTGTATGTAGGCAACAATTTCACATGACTGTCCACAAGTAGCATATATACAGAGTCTCTTGTTTACCGAATATTTTTTTTATTTAACTAGCTAGCTAGTACAAATTAAAATTATAAAACAAAAATGTTTCTAGCCACTACCGTAAGAGCCAGGCTCGTGTACGGTGTGGTCTTAGCCAATAATATAACATACAATTTACAAGGGCAGTTTATTTAATACATTAAGTAACTTAATTCAAACCAATAAATAACACACACGAGCAAAAACAGAGAGAAAAAACAGATTTTATTATAAATTGACAGCCAGACAGAAGCCAGTATTATTCAATAAAACATGAATATAGTCGACAGAAATAAAAGGTAAAAAAAATACATACATTTGTTAATATTATATATCATGAATAATTTTATAAATTTATTTTTTAAAAGCTTCAATTTTAAAACATTTCACATTTGGAAAATAGTTTGTAATTTTATTATAAAGTCTTGGGCCGAAACTAGCATATGCGCAGTGTGTTGTAAGCGAAACTTGCACAATAAATGAGCTCCAAATTTATTTTCGTATCTGTATATCTATTATCAGGCAGTACATCTGACTTCACGAAATATGTCAGAGAAAGAAGAATTGTTTGTATAGGCCTACATATAAAGTCCGATTATTGTAATATGTAGCTAGTCAGCGATGTATGCAATAAAGGAGGAAATGAACTGGCCACCCTACCCCATCTCCTGGTTTATTTGCCTTATTGGTATCACATATGAGGTTCAACCCTGTCTCCGGGCAGTTTACTAAACAACACACAGCAGAACTTGGATTATATGTAAACGCATGAAATATAGACGTGATCTGTTACGAAACGCACACAATACAAAAGTAATGGTACGAAAGGAGTGAAATATAAAATAAGTGATGTTACGAAACGAGTGAAATATAAAAGAAGTGATGTTACGAAACGAGTAAAATGTAAAAGAAGTGATGTTACGAAAGGAGTGAAATGTAAAAGAAGTGATGTTACGAAACGCGTGAAATATAGCTGTGTTTTATTACGAAACGCGAGAAATATGAAAGGTGTGATATGTTACGAAACGCGAGAAATATGAAAGGTGTCGTATGTTACGAAACGCGAGAAATATAAAAGGTATGATATGTTACGAAACGTGAGAAATATAAAAGGTGTGATATGTTACGAAACGCGAGAAATATGAAAGGTGTGATATGTTACGAAACGCGATAAATGTAAAAGGAGTGAACTGTTATGAAACTTGTAGAATATGAAAAAAAGTGAACTATAACGAAACCCGTGAAGTACTGTTTTAAAGGACAGTCTTTGTAGTCTTGTTGAATTTTCATTTTTCAAATATTCACTTTCTTGTTTCATGGCGTTCATATATCTCGGTTTCATAAATGCTGTTGAGTAACATGTGTAAATTTTATCACTAGAACGAGCAGCAAAAACAATTAGGAATTAAGCCCATAACTTCTTTTCCGAACACATGAATGTGCAAAAATATTCCGTCCAATGTTCCCCGGTTAATCTGTGTCTCTTCGATATGCGTAATTTTAATTTCTTTACCGCGAAGCATATAAATTACCCAACAGACCAAACTGTACGACTTGCAGTGTGCATTTCAGCACAGGGTTTACCTCAAAAAAGGCCAACATTTTACCTCTCGGGTCCTGTAAGCCTTAAAATGAATAAATTTCTCAAATAATATTGGTTTCTTCTACCATTTTTATTGACAAATACTTACTTACTTACAAATGGCTTTCAAGGAATCCGCAGGTTCATTGCCGCCCTCACATAAACCCGCCATCGATCCCTGTCCTGTGCAAGTTTAATCCAGTCTATACATCATATCCCACCTCCCTCAAATCCACTTTAATATTATCCTCCCATTTATGTCTCGGCCTCCCCAAAGGTCTTTTTCCTTTCGGCCTCCCAACTAACACTCTATATGCATTTCTAGATTCGCCCATACGTGCTACATGCCCTGCTCATCTCAAACGTCTAGATTTAACGTTCCTAATTATGTCAGGTGAAGAATACAATGCGTGCATTTCTGCGTTGTGTAACTTTCTCCATTCTCCTGTAATTTCATCCCTCTTAGCCCCAAATATTTTCCTAAGAACCTTATTCTCAAACATACTTAATCTCTGTTCCTCTCTCAAAGTGAGGTTTCAAGTTTCACAACCATACAGAACAACCGGTAGTATAACTGTTTTATAAATTGTAACTTTCAGATTTTTTGACAGCAGACTAGATGACAAAAGCTTTTCAACTGAATAATAAAGAAAACCATTTCCCATATTTATTCTGTATAATTTCCTCCCGAGTGTCATTTATATTTGTTACTGTTGCTCCAAGATATTTTAATTTTTTCACCTCTTCGAAGGATAAATCTCGAATTTTTATATTTCCATTTCGTACAATATTCTGGTCACGAGATATAATCATATACTTTGTCTTTTCGGGATTTATTTCCAAACCTATCGCTTTACTTGCTTCAAGTAAAATTTCTGTTTTTCCCTAATCGTTTGTGGACTTTCTCCTTAATTACTGGCTTTTAAAGAACCCAGAGATTCATTGCCGCCCTCACATGAGCCCGCCATTCGTCCCTATCCTGAGAAAGATTAATCCAGTCTGTACCATCATATCCCACTTCCCTCAAATCCATTTAATATTATCGTCCCATCTACGTCTCGGCCTCCCCGAAGGTCCTTTTCCCTCCGGCCTCCCAACTAACACTCTATTTGCATTTCTGGATTCGCCCATACGTGCTACATGTCCTGGCCATCTCAAACGTCTGGATTTAATGTTCCTAATTTTGTCAGGTGAAGAATATAATGTGTGCAGTTCTGTGTTGTGTAACTTTCTCCATTCTCCTGTAACTTCATTCCTCTTAGCCCC
Source organism: Periplaneta americana (assembly GCF_040183065.1). Classification (NCBI taxonomy): domain Eukaryota; kingdom Metazoa; phylum Arthropoda; class Insecta; order Blattodea; family Blattidae; genus Periplaneta; species Periplaneta americana. The sequence goes on from NC_091127.1 coordinate 76,651,658, forward strand.
AAATACTTTACTAAGCATATTATTCTCAAACACCCTTAACCTATGTGGATTTTCTCCTAACATTTTTTATTGACGCATGGTGTATTAAATTTATATCGATCTTGAACACATTATGGTGAGCTTTCCTTCAAGTAATTATATGTCCCCAATTGGAGCTGACTTTGGAACTTATTTTAGATAATTCATGTAGACAGTTCTCGAAAGATAGTACAAATAGGCTATTTTAAATCAACGGTCATGCTCAACTAGAAAGACTATGGCAGAAAATATCAGTGACTGAGTAATAGTGGAATCAGAATGCTGAAAAAGACCCAATTATTTCTTCAAACTTGCTTTAAAGCCACTTTATAAGTCAGAAATAACAAAACATCTGCTCGGATTCGAACTCCGAAACCCTTCCGTCAGAAGCCTTGAGCTAACTGAGCCACGAGTAGGTCTCACAATTCTGAGCGGTATCAAATTCCTAAATTATTCAGATCTCTGATAATGAAAGTTGAAGTTAAAAAATATAATGCAAGGCAGCATATTAAACAAAGATCGAAGCGAAGGAACTTTCTTTTCTGATCGGAGAGTCTATGACATGTGCACTCTGAATGTCAAGGCGAAGTTTTCTTACATTTTTACGCTCTCACGTGACAGCTGGTAAAAGTGACGTCAGAAAAATGTCGTAAAATGTCGCATCTTGCTTTATGACTGGAGAAAGGTGAATGTCAAATAAAAGAAAGCCATGCCATAATATTCTGTCCCTGCATGTACAACGGCTATACACAAGTATCCAAGGTACTCCCTCAGAATATAAATGTTGCTCCCAATTGGACGATAGTTAATAAAAAGAATTCCTCACTTTAACACGATATACATAATATGAAATGTACAGTAAATCAAATAAAATCACTGAAAGTAACAACAGTTACTTTTATATCCAAAAGAGAAAATAACTTAAGAATGAAACTAATAAAATAAAGTGTTTAAGCACAGCACAATTTTAAAAGACAAATACACAACGGTATGCCCTAACCACTAAAAGGCTACTGTCTTAATGAACGGAAGAACGATTAGAACTCTTACTAGCAGATTTTATTACTACGATGTACCGAAGTACATTCTTCATAGTAGATTTTAGACCTTATTATATCTAACCATTAGAATGAGTTGAGCAAACCAGTGATTCCGGTTTCGAACAGGCTAGAATCGATACAACTTAATCCGTTAGATGATGATAATGACGTGATGAGTATTGTAAGAAAACAGATAGTGATGATTTAGATTATGCAGATTATGAAGATTGTAATGAGGATAATGAAAACGTTAGTAATATTATAATATTTATTTATATGTCTATAATAGGATGATAATAAAATAGTTGTATTACGTAACCTTGTATCAAAAAAATTTAATCGCAATCAGTATCTAACGGGTATTTCTTTCTTTTGCAAATTTACAAGCCTCTTATAATTTGAAAGTTACATTTAAATGATCGTATAAAAATGAAGAAATGAGAACTCAATATGCTTAAGATCCTCGTACTTTACAAAGACAATTTTATTTTACAGTAAGAAAGATTAATCCGAAGCTCGTATGGATTGTAAAATAAATTGAGGTCTGTTACATTGAAAATATCAGTACATATTAAACGCCAGGTTTGTTAAGTGCTTCTTCAATTTTCTTTAGTTCAGAGAAAAATTAATTCAACGTGTAGGCCTACTTAAATATACAGTACTACTATCACTGTCCTATCCAAGATTCTTCAGAATAAGTACGACGAAAATTTTCCCACATACAGTAGAAGCTTGGTATTATTGTTCTCATTCTTATATGAAAACTTCGGCAATTGCACACGTTAAAATATTATTACAAAAAAAATAAAAGAGGCATTGATCTGTAAAGGCTATATAGGCTATCTGTTGAATATTTAGACATGCAGCGTCAGATCATATTTGTAATACAGAAAAAATGTATATGAGAAATTGTATTTTTAAAATCTATTTTCGATAAATATTAAATACGATACATTTTCCATTTATTAGCGAGTGTACAATAGCAAACGGTCAATATTATTTCCCTTACAAAATTATATGTATTCTTTGTTGCCTGCAGAGAGAAAGCAGATCGTGAGGATAAATAATGTGTTTCATGCAAATATAATAATTAACGTAGGAAATATATCACCTTACATCTTTCAATTTCGCGAAGTGCACAACTTCTCTGAAGTTCACTGTGATAAATGATTTTGGCTATAAAATAATATTCTAGTCATGTTATTTGTACATTGGCGTTTCATAAAAAAGTTCAGATATAATGTCGGACAAAGGATTTCACAAGTCTCTTCTTTGCTTCGTTCACTTCTAAACATTGTGTTTTGCTGGACTTTTGATTTATTCTCGATAAGTTAAGTGCAGAGGGGAAGAGGAAGAACCCTTCTCGGAACATAAAAGCTGCTTTATTTCTGCCCGATCTCTAAAGTTCTGCTAAGTTGTTCTCCTTGTTCATTAACATTCTTCTTTCTTCGTGTATTTTCGCAACTGACATGCTTACGTTAGCTTTCAAAATTGATTCATTAGGTACCTTTATTGTTCTGTTTTGCCTGAAGTGTTCAATTGGAGGTACAATTTTATTTTATAGATGTTAATTATGTTATGCCTAGCTATTTATGCTTCAATTCTGAAACGGATAACGCTACATTCATTTACGAAATATTTTCGGATATACATTTTCAGCCCCCCACTTCGTGTTTAAAGAAATTTTAGAACCTATATATTACTGTATATCATTTTTTCTCAAATTCAATTCCTTAAATTGTTATAATATCTATACATAGATCTTTCAAGTGGTACAGGAACTCCACACGTTCAGTGCTACGTGTACATTCTACTGCGGCAATAAGTTACAGTGAACTGCAGGATCGCAAGTCCACGATATGTGAAACTTTTTAAAAACCTAAAAAGTCTGTTTACTTTCTTTTGTTTATTTTTATTGGTATAAATAGATTTAAGGAATTCAATAATATAAAATATTACATTCCGTTTTGTATGTTTGTAGAATTTTTTTAATTTCTTGACCTAAATATACATTTAAAATAGTTTAAAAGACAAAAAATATTGTCCTTCTCCGTCTTCTTCATCTGGAAATTGTTTTAAAGAAATAGAATTGAAAACGTGGCATTCTAAATGTGCTAAGTGTCAATTTTTTCAAATTTAATTTCATTCAATCTAAGAGAGTAACATCCATATGAAAACATCATACCAAATTGTTTTTGTCGTACTGTAAGTGACTCATTCGTGCGCCAAAAGACGGTATTGTAGGTACAGACCGAGAGCAGATAAGGTCGGTTACCGGCGCGAGAAGCACGTGGAGGGGAAAGCAGTGGGGATAGACGTTTGGAGGCAGTGCGACAAGGAGAGTGAATATGTGTAACAGATAACACATGCTACAGACCGAGTAAAAACATTAACTCTATTGTTTAATTTCACTAAAGGTTCATGTTTTCCGTAACGCCAGTACAACTCTCTCGAGAGGGAGCGCGAATACCATCTGCACGATATCAGCGTTTGCATCAAACTAGCCTATGCAACCCCTGGTTACGTTCCGCAACCTCATAGACTCGTCCAATGCTCGCGCGGATCGTGTTTACACCGGCCGTGTCTATGCTCTCGGTCTGTATCTCAATATGCATTTCGCAGTGTTTTTCATATCTCAGAAAGTTGTTTTTGGCACTTAGCACATTTAGAATGTTAGGTCCTCAATTGTTATCATTCATGAATTGCAGAAACCCCACATGTTTAGGCAATTCAGATTATTTTCCAGCAAATATTAAATAAAAACAATCGAGTTTACGTGTGTCAAACACTACTTATTGTCATGCTTGAATGAAAAAATAGTCACTTCAAAATATCAAAACGATTTTGAAGATAATCAGTTTTTTGTCTCTCTTGAAAAATTTACTAAAATGGACATGTGGTGTTTCTCCAATTTCACAATCCATATCCTATTGCTTTCTAGATTGGACATCAAAGTTATTGTAATGCACTCATAACAGCTTGGAAAGATATGAAAATTTCCCTATTCTTCTTTTATCTCTCAGACTTTTCTTTCCTTCAGCCATCCATCCTTTCATTTATCCATTCACACTGGCGATGCAGTAGAAATGTCCATAATCCACATGCATCAATGGTAATAGGCAACATAATTCGTATGTCACGACGCAAGTTACACGAACTACGAGTCCAGTGCACACCTTGTTATGGACCAGGAACAAGAGCATTCAAATGAGATGCAAAGTAGAGACGAGGTCGTGTTCAGTTCTGCTTTTATTATTTTATGTGAGCCGCTGTCCCACATTAATGTGCTGATGAGGATCGTGTCGCCACAATGCCGTATCGCCCTCACTTATTTGCATGTGTCCCACAGCTTGTTTCCAACATGACTGCAAGAAAGACACTGAGTTCCCAACATTATGACTAACGTAAGAATGTCGTATGTGTTCATTGCATATCTGTTAAGGGTATTTCCAAGACGAGCTCTTTGTCTATTCAGAGGAAAAATGAAAATCGTGGTCTAAAATTTTCTTAGCTAAAGTTATTCTCGGTCGTATGTCCATTATGCATGATATTCGACCCGAAGATCCCAGATTCAAGCCCTTCCGATTGCGAACACAATTATCATTACTTCAAAACCATCGGCGTAAGTCTGTCCACTAAGGCTCTTGCCTGCCGATTCGGAGTTGCGCTCGGGAGTGGGTTCGATTCCCACTTGTGCTGATTACCTGTTTTTTTTCGAAGTTTTTCCCGACAGTAAGGCGAATGTTAGGTAACCTACGGCGAATCATCGGCTATGATAATATTATAAGCAGAGCTGCGATTGCTTTAACCAAAACAATGAAAATAGGTTAGTGGTGCCTTAGACAAGGCATGTCAGAAATCAGATTCTGAACATGCAGTTAAGTGCGCGGATCGCCGGTCTGTACGGACTGCAACATTCAAGGGTTGCTCTTACCAGTTCTTAGCTGGAGGGGTGTACAATAATCTATTCTGCGCTTCTAGGATTGGATTAAATAGGCATTTTGACATTATAAATACACTTAGCAGAAGGGAAAAAAACATGATTATTATCAGTGTCTATATCTGACAATTGCAATACAAAAATCTTTAGGCTTACTCAGTTATACTTCACAAAGTAGTGGTTTGTCAAGCATAATTTATTAAAATGAATTTTATATAGTATTTGAAGAAAAAGAATATTTCAGTAGACCCTATTCTTTCATTGTTCGTCAAGCATTATTATTTATTGGGACCATTGGTACACAAATGTTAAAGAAAATATACTCAATTACATGCAGTAGGACAATGTGAAGTTTTTACACTGAATAATTTCCTTCCTGTATGTCAATAAAAATTAACATTAATATTAATAAATTATATAAATTAAGCTTGGAATTTAAATTCACATAAAGTTTATTTAGAAAACGTTGAGAGCAAGTATCAACAAGTTGGAAGCATTGCTGAAAGAAATTAAAAGTGTAGTTCACAAACTGTGAAGCGACGATATTCTATTTATGTTAGGTTTAAAGATTTATTAATGTAAGTATATTAGCATAATATAGTGACGTGAGACGGAAAATTTGTCATTATATATTTTTCCAGAAAATTTTTCCGCCTTCCAAATAGTTGCTTTCTTCGCTCCTTACAACCTCAAGAGCCTCACATGTATTCCTCACTATATTCTCATCACTTACCAGCTTATGAAATGAAAGTCGTAAGTCGTCTAATCTTTGATGGCTGTGTTAGTACAGACTCTAAAACAACGCCAATGTCAAGTTCGTTTTGCCGTGAGAGTACTGATTAACTTTACTAATCTGATCTAAACTATTACCTCAACATGGGCTGATCAAAACCTTTCATTTTAAAATAATTATTGTTGGCTGAGGAAGACAATATAACAATTATGTTATATGATTCATAATTTCCCTTGTTCGTTATCTGTGAACTCACTTTATTTATTATAACTCATTCACAGATAGCCAACTCAGTACTCATACTGAAACTGAGTTACTGAAACAAAAGCTGATATGCTGTTGCAGGTCTGTATAGCCCTGTCGCGTTCCCCTCCAAGGCGATTCACTCCCTCCAGGTAGGGGAATAGAAAGTGCACATCGCACAGAGACTACTGCACAATGTGCGCGTCTGCACAATGTACAGGGTTTTGACATGCCTGCTTTAAACTATAGCTGCAGTCTGACGTATAGGATTACGAGCGTACACTCGCAAAGAGAACACGAAATAAAAAGAAGTCCTCCCGTGAAGTTTTGTTATCCTTACTCAGTTACGTGGACATTTAATTTATTACGAGCACAAGCGCTAGTCAGAACGTAGTTTTACGCTGTACAGAAATATGCAAAACAACATGCAACAAATATTGGTAAACAAATTTGGGCTGTGAGTACTTTTGTGTGAAAGGGTGTAATATATGATGTAAAGTATGTAATGTGAAATAAGAGCAGAAAAAATTATTTTCGTTCAATCGCATTGTAATTCAAGAAGACATAGTTAACATATGAAAATTCGTGTTAAAACACAATAGGAAGAACTCCCGTCCACCTCACGGAGTACAAGTACCCAACAAGATTTTTCACCCGACTGCACCTCTTTTTCTTCTGATACAGTCAGAATGTACTGTATATTGTAAAATATTGTCATAAAGATCAGTGAAACATATACTGATATTTTTTATGCATAGAGGTACATTTTATTCATGTATGTCAAACTATAATTACTAGTTTTTGTTATTAGTAGAAGTATATTGTACTTATGTATTTTATATAACTATTTTTCAAAGTTATATGGAGTATACTATGTTAAATTCCAGTGCAAAATATGTTGCTCAATAATGAAAAAAGTAGTACACATGGAAACTTTGTTTCATTTACATGCTAGAAATTTTTCACCCGATTGTACCTGTATACACGTGAGCACTGCTTATGAATGGGATCTTAATGTATTCTCTGTTTCTTTCTTTCCTCTAGAAACATAGTCGATGCGTCGTTTACTGCACCACGCAGGTTAAAGGAATCTCAGCTGTGATTATAATAATTCAGTGGCACTTGGCATAGTAATTATTTCTATATTTGTTTGATATTTTCCATTAGTAATAACACACACGCAGCTTTTAAAATCTTTCCGTTATTTTATTCATTTTTGGTAGTCAATCTCTTCAATAACCCTGGGGACTAACAAGTAGAGAAAGGAAGCAAGTTTTCCCCCTTTTCTTCTGTCTTTTTTACGAGCAAAGCTAGTTACATCACTATCACATAATTGTAATTCTTGAATGGCGGAACTCATATCTTTAGCAAATTACAATTTATGTCCATATTTCATTGAATAAAACCACGACTACTGTATAAAATAAACGGTTTTTTTTTTTACTAGTGTGATGTAGTTTATTCTGTGGGCAATTTTATTGTTTATGGTGGCTGTACTGTTTGGTTTATTTTTCCTGAACGTACCCTGATCTTCTCCTCCGCTGATTGGAGGAGCGACACGCATCGCCGGCCTCGGCTGGGAGACCGGGCGAACGTCCAGTTGGTGAGAGAACTCGACGCAGTTACAATATCAAGAGAGAAACGGGCAGTTCTCCGTCTCGGCTGAGATAGTCGTCAACTCATCGTATTACGTGCTCGCGGTGGTCGGGTGACCCCGCTGATTTGGATAGCTACGACTTTCGTCTGTGTGGTATAATTCACCGGTGGAGCATCGTTTGGATATCATCGCTTTACAGACTAAGGGATGGTCTGTTTCATTCTTAACAGCGCGCTGGCCAGCATTCCTAATTTTCATATTCTACACTACGAGGGATCGTTAATGTCCATAAACCTACAGGGAAGTTCTCTGATGTCGCTATGCCATTAATGTACACAGCGGCTCACTTTTTATGGTGTGCTTCCCAAGGATTTGAACTTTAATTCAGCTAAGGTTGGAGACTACAACTTTATATGACTTATTAGAGCCCGAGTCTATCTGGACTGTATTGTCAATGAGTGTTTAATTTACTCTGTGATACATCGTCATTCTTACTTTCATTTTGATGGTAGACATTAACTTTCTTTCTTTCATCCTCTCACTACTTATATTGTTATTAGATTTATAATTCTTTGTTTTTTGTATTTCTATATTAACTTATCTCTGTTTGTTTATATTAAATTGTTATAATTATTATGGCTTTAGCTTTATATTTTTTGTGAAAGGCAGCCAAAAATACCTAAAGCTACGATCCTTTTCCCTTTCCTGGGTATTACTCAGGCACGCTGATTCAACACTAGGAGCACTTTATCCCATTTTAACAAAAACCAAACTCACGTAAATTATTCTCTTAAACTATAGTCGGCAACCCGGAAGCAGTGAAATTGAAAATACTCGTACTTGTTCAACGCTATTTAAATATAATATTAATCAATCCCACATGAAAACGGACGGTATTTTCTGATTATTAACAACTATCTGCTAGGTTGATAAGATCACATTGCAAGTCTGATAAACCAAACTTCACGGATTAGAATAAACTTCCTTGATAAATACGATTTTAATTTTGAAGTATTGCTAACAATAGTGCTTTCATCTAACGCAAACTAAAACCGGAAAGAAAATTTTTATTCCAATTTCTAATTAACTGACTTTCCAATATCAAAACCATTTCTTCTATTTTATATGTTACTGTATGTCGAGAAGGATTTGACATTTCAAATAAATTGAGTTCATGGCACATTTCGTCGGGAACTTTTCATCAAACTCACAGCTCACATTAGGAATTCATATTTTGTAATTTCACTGAATAACAAATTTTTACTTTTTGTCTTGCTCCGAAATATAAATAGGTGAATATTAGTAATATGTGTGCTCTAAATCTAAATTTAAAATCCAAATTTCCCCATACGTACTATTTTCCCGGGAAAATGAATTCAATGTTTTATGAAAAAACTTCTTTTTGTTTAATTTTTCACGGCTACTGATAAAATTACAACACACTAGGGATTCAAAACGCCTCATAATGCTTGAAAAATATGCACTGGATACAAAAATTATGTTCCATAGTTTAAAACATAACAACAATATAATTATTTCATGCGTATGTTGAGAAAAATCTCGGAATTTGAACTTCCCATTTAAAAGAATTTTTGGATGACTTCCATTTATAACTAGACCCGGGACTATCTTTTACAAGGAACCAACAATAGTTTGCAAGCATGTTGAATGATCTTTCTTTATATCGCTTTTCTATTTAAGATATTTCTTGATTAAATCGTTCCCCATGCTCGTCGCTTACCGCTCCAAAGTTAGGAGGAAAGAAATACAAATGATAATGTAAAAAGTGTATTTTGAGAGACATATTACACCCCATTTTCTCATAAGCACTTAACATGGTTTCCATAAATTCGATGTAGTTGTCTGCCCCAGAAGTTTCAAGGAAATTTGAGCAAACATCTTTGAAAGGGAGCCATGCAATTTTTTCTGTAACGGAAAGTTTTTCCTCAAAAAAAGAGTCAGCCATAACTTTGCGAATTTGTGGACCGATGAAAATTGCCTCTTTTAATATGCCTTCACGCAAACTGGTAAACGTTTCTTTTAAATACCGAAAACCACATCCTTGTTTCTTCATTGCGTAGACCTCACTTTGAACTGTTATGGAATTTATTGAATACAAGGGACCAATATCTGTTTATGTATTACAAGTACAAAAGAACATGCCAACAACCATAAGAAACCGGAAATAAGTCGTAAACTCATAAAATGCATTTGCTTTGTTTGGTTTACAACCCCTAACCCACGTCAGATGTTTTTTGAGGGAGCGCTTATCGAAAAATGTAATCATAGTAGATCTTAAAAACCTTACGTGATACGAAGAAAAGAGATACATTTTCGAATTCAGCACACATAAAACCATAAGTGACACATTGTTTTAAGTCGGAGCAAAATTCTTGTTGTTCAGTGTTTCGAATTTGCTGTAAAATTCGATAATTAACTCTTACAGTGTTTTTAATATTTACGTCGGGAAGTTTGTCGCCACTAATATTTTTCACATTTTCTAGCTTCGTTAATCGTGTCATTACTAAAGGAAATCATGATAATTATTATTTTATATAATACACAGAGTCACCTAAATTACCTTCTTACATGTAAATTTGTAAAGGATTTAGTTATAGACTTTTATGCCTCGTATCTGGGCGCTATGGTGTCTTTCTTGAAAGCAAAAATTATTCTAGTTTTAATGTCTGAGAAATTGTAGCGCGATCGACTTTAAATGATGAGCCTGTCTTTTTTTAATTTTATTTTATTGGGTTATTTTACGACGCTGTATCAACATCTAGGTTATTTAGCGTCTGAATGAAATGAAGGTGATAATGCCGATGAAATGAGTCCGGGGTCCAGCACCGAAAGTTACCTAGCATTTGCTCTTATTGGGTTGAGGGAAAACCCCGGAAAAAAACCTCAACCAGGTAACTTGCCCCGACCGGGATTCGAACCCGGGCCACCTGGTTTCGCGGCCAGACGCGCTGACCGTTACTCCACAGGTGTGGACGAGGTTGTCTTGGAAAAGAATTTCGGGAGGGCACACTTTACGATCCAGCACTGCGACCTTACAAGATTTATTGCGCTAACCTTCAAACCAGGTGCATTCCAAAACCCACACCGGCTGACTACACTAAGTTTCGCTGCATACCCAGGTTTCGAGCAGGCAACCCCATTCGTCCCTAGGCTAGTCCCCTCCGATGAGCCTGTCTTATACAAAAAAATCCGTCAATGAGCAATGCTTGCCTTACTGTCTACTCGTATTAGACCAAAGCATTACTGTGTCAGCCAGGGAAGGTGGAGGGCGGAGTTAAGGGGTAGTCGGTAGTAACTCAACTGAGGTATTAATGCCCAGGGACGAACTAAAAATCATAATATTCGTGCGTCGATTAATGCAAGGTAGTGTTCGCAAAATGCGGACTCACGAGGCATGTCCCTGAATGGATCTGAACTCAGACAAGCGTAAGTAAGACATCACAGCAAATCCCTCCTCACACTATCCCTTCGCTTAGTTTAGAGTTTAGATATTATCAGCGGCGGTCTCATTCTGTTATCCTGTACCGTTTCGACAATGTGTGTGCTATATTATATAGAGATTAGTCTTTACACTATCTACTAAAATATCGGTTTCAAAACCACAAAAACGTCCACGAAAATGTGTATTTAAGACGAAATGTAAAGATAAAATATGTTATTTTTTAGTCATAACGAGAATGTGAAATTTTTGCTGAACTCTAAAATATAAACGAGTGTCAACAGCTATAATATGCTATGACATTACGTGCCATGTCACAAAGGTCATGACTTAATTAAAGGTAAAGTTCGCTTTTATTTAATACGTAAATAGAACGAAATTAATATGGGGCAGATGCCGGCCAGAGACAGGCAAAACCTCAATCAGGCCTGTCCATAACTGTTTACCTTCGTGAGTGGGCTAACGCACTGTATCGCTCGCTGTCGTCAACCTTTCCTCACAAGCAGGCAGCCAGTGTGATTGCACGTGACTTCCAAACAGTCCTAATAGTGGCCCGAAAGGACTGTTTTGTTCCGCCGACCTGCGCCAGACTGTGCTGCTTTCAGGTGCATGATAAATATTTACCAAGTCTCATCCAATCCCGACAGAAAGCATACAGATATAGACAAACTATTAAAACTTAATTTATCGTCTTCTGAAACGTAACAAATACAAATAAAACTGTTTCTCGTCAGCATAATATCCATTATATGCAAACAGTTATTATAAATTTCTTACACTTTCCTTTTCATCATAGTAATAGGTCTATAAATGTAATGCAAACTCTTCAAACTTTAAGCTTCATAAATAAGAAGAAATCTATCCGTCAGAAGTTAAATAGCAAATCAATATTCCGAAGAACTAAAAACCTTTTCACATTTTACAAGTCTTCATGAGGCTTTTAATTGTTGATAAGGAAAAAGTTAAAATGAAATTTTTTCTTATAATTAATAGTAATTGTTAATATTCATAGATATTTATTACCAGGGAAAGGATTTATATGTAAATACATATTTACTTATAAAGCTAATATAATTTATATTTTGCATTATCTTTATGTTTCACAATGTGTAGGGTTGAAAAATCCTACTTTTATTTTCCATATTTTTCCATATTTTAGAGTTTAGTACATATTTTCGTTAATTTCCATATATTTTCCATATTTCATATAAAACAGTCCATATTATATTAGGTTTAACAATAAAACAAAACAAAATTCCATTAACTTTTAAAAATACATTTCAACAATAGAGATTTAAACACATGTTCAGTAATCCCTTTAACATCAGAGTTATTTGAAAATTAGCAGTCCTATCAACAATGGGAAAGTAAGTTACAAAACTGTATTAATTTAATTTAAAATTTTTAACAGACTTCAGTTGTGCAGCTCAACAGTTAAATGCCAGTCAGAGTACACATAGGTTCAGTTTTGTAAATCATACTATAAAGACGGTAAATATGCCAAAAGTACGTCATTCAGTCAATTTAAAATCAAAACTAACAAGTTACATTTCAGAATTTAAAGAAGATGGTTTATCAACTGACAATAAAATATTATTTTGTAATTTGTGTCAGTGTGCAGTATCATCTACACAAAAGTTCCTGGTGCAACAACACATTACAACTAGTAAACATCAGGCCAACAAACAACTAAATTCCAAGCAGAGACAATTGTTTTTAACACAACCAACAACATCGAATGTAAGATCTGAGTTTAACATCGACCTGTGCCGTTCTCTCATCTCTGCTGATATTCCTCTCTACAAACTAAAGAATAAGGTCTTCAGGGAATTCCTTGAAAAATATACTCAACATACAATCCCGGATGAGTCAACACTTAGGAAGACGTATGCTCCATCCATCTACGATGAGACAATACAGAAGATAAGAGATGAAATTAAAGATAGTTCAATTTGGGTTTCCATTGATGAGACTCCCGACAAAGAAGGTAGACTTGTTGGTAATGTAGTTATCGGTTTGTTAAGTGAACAATATTCTGAACGAATTATTTTACATTGTGATGTTCTAGAAAAGTGCAATAACAAAACTATAGTTAAACTGTTCAACGAAGCTATGGGTATCCTGTGGCCAAAGGGTATTATGTACGATAATGTGTTATTCTTTATTAGCGATGCTGCCCCTTATATGGTCAAAGCTGGACAAGCATTATCTGTTGTATATCCTAAATTGACTCATTTTACTTGTGTGGCGCATGCATTTCATCGTGTGGCAGAAGTGGTCAGAGACAATTTCCCTAAAGTAGATTTGTTGATTTCATCAGTGAAAAAAGTATTTCTCAAAGCTCCCAGTAGAGTTAACGTGTTGAAAGAAATGTACCCTGAAATTCCATTGCCACCAAAGCCAATTTTAACTAGATGGAGTACATGGCTAGAAGCAGTTGAATATTATGCCGAACATATAGACTCTATTAACAATGTTCTCCTTGCATTGGACTCTGAAGATGCAGTCTCAATTGATACTGCGAAAACAGTTACCTGTGACATAAGTGTGAAGAATGACTTAGCTCACATTCAGCATACATTTTCATGCATCATAAAAACGCTCAAAAGTCTCCAAAATAGGCACCTTTCACTATCTGAAAGTTTTGAAATTATAAATAGTACTGTGGAACAACTGAATCGTGGTAGAGGTAAAGTTGCAGATGCAGTAAGAGCTAAGGTGGACACTGTACTTTCAAAAAACCCTGGATATGAAGAACTACAAAAGGTTGTTGCTGTGATGAGTGGTGAATCAACAGTGAAGATTAACTTGGACTTATCCCCAGCAGACATTGTGAAATTGAATTATGTACCAGTTACTTCTTGTGACGTCGAACGCTCTTTTAGTCAGTATAAATCTATCCTCAGAGACAATAGAAGAAGATTCACTTTTCAGCACTTGAAAGAAATGTTTGTAACCTATTGTTATGGTAACAGACAATAAAAATTGTGTTTTGTTGAAACTACATTGGAAGATAAGGTACGTCCATTATATTTTTTGTTTAGTTTGATTAAAATGTACCAATATTTAACGTACATAGTCATTTTTTTATAATTTTAAGTCCATATTTAATTCCATATTTTGGTAAAAATCCATATTTAATTCCATATTTTGGTAAAAATAACTACATATATATTTACATATTTCATATATTTTTAGTCCATATAAATCCGTTCCCTGTTTATTACCAATGTATTCTAAACATCTTTCCTTTCCTCTCCTCTTTTCTTTTCTTTCCCCCTTTCCCTTTCCTTTTCCTTCCCTTCCCGTCCCTTCACCTCCTCTCTTCTCCTTATCATTCCTTTTTCTCTTTAACTAGGACAGTGGTTTACACATACTAATTTCCATTATTTTACAAGATACAGTAATGGAGGAAAAAATGTTGAGTATTTCAAAATTTTACTACTGTAAACAGTACCTAACCCCTTAAAAATAGCATTCTTTAATTTCTCGTATTTAAAAAAACGAAGACTTTTTTAAAATGTAAACATAGAATCTATAAACTTATACTCTGCTACAGTTGTTTAATATTTACGCACCCCATTTCGAATGGTATGGCTTGGAAAGAGAAATCCAGTGACTTATTTCTTCTGTGGCTTAAAATGACATTTAACCTTTGTAAGCAGAATTTACAAGTTCCGCAGTACATATATCAGAGATTCAGTTATTGGATGTAAATTACAACGAACGCAACCTCTTGGCTCGGAACCAGCTACTCCCCACCCCCGCCTAGTCCACCTACCTTGTTACGGTTCTATAGTTACGAACATCGATGTTAGGCACGTGCATTACCTACACGAGTTACTAACATAATTTATATTGTTATTTAATAACGCTTTATCAGCTATCGGCTTATTTGAAATAGCCTTTGGATTTCCCGTGAAGGGCTATGGCCTCCTAAAAGGGGAGCTCTTTAGAGATCATGCGGTGAGCTAATCCGCATGACGGTAGATTCTGTTCTATATAAGTTTTGTTCGTCGTTTGTGTGTGTACACTTGCACTCTCACTCGATACTGGCAAACTGTAGCGATCTCCATTCTTCTCGGTTCTTGGCTGTTCTGGACCACAGGGGTCCAGCTAGGCTCTTGAAGAAGTCCGCCCATCTGGTCCCAGGTCTTCCTCGGTTTCGCCTCCCGATGCGTGGATCCCACGTGGTGGAAATATGCGCCTATCTGCAGCCTTGGAGTCTCGACACGTGGCCTCCCCATTTCCATTTCAGGCGTTCCCCTTGGTGTGCCATGTCTCTGGTGTTTGTCATCTGCTTTAGTCTGGTGTTGGAAATCTTGTCTCTGAGGGAGAGTCCTAGGATTTTCCTCTCCATTTTGCGCTGGCAGATCTGAATCTGTGTCTTCTGGTTCACGGTCAGTTTCCAGGTCTGACAGCCGTACAGTAAGGTTGGGAAGATACAGGATTGCAGCACCTCCAGCTTTAGTTTGCGGTTCAGTTTCTTGTCAAGGAGTATGAATTGCAGTGACCAGAAAGCTCTCCATGCTGATGCAATTCTTCTTTTTAGTTCTCTCGTCATGCAGCTTTTGAATCCGACCAATTGGCCCAGATAGATGTAATCTTCCACGTACTGTAAACTGGTTGCGTTGACTTGGATGGGTTGTGGTTGGCTGTTCGTCATGACTTGGGTTTTTTCCATGTTCATGCTTAGGCCTGCGTGTGCGCTGCAATCGCTTAGTTCCTGTATCATCTCTTGTAGGTCGGTGGCGTTTTTAGCGAAGAGTACGATGTCGTCCGCGAATCTTAGGTTCGTCAGCCGATATCCGTTTATATTGATTCCATGTCTTTTCTTCCACTTTAGCTTACGGAATATGTCTTCCAGGAGGCTAGTAAACAGCTTTGGTGAGATCGGATCCCCTTGTCGGACTCCTCTTCCTATTCTGAATATTTGTCCTTCTCGTTCTGTCATCACGATGGCGTGCGAGTCTCCGTAGAGCTTAGTTAGGATGTTGATATATTTGTGCTCGACTCCCTGGTTGCTCAGCGCCTGTAATACACAGGAGTGTTCTACCGAGTCAAATGCTTTCTTGAAATCTATAAATGCAAGATAGAGGGGAATATTGAATTCGTCCGTTTTTTCTATGACCTGGTTGATTGTCTGTAGATGATCCACCGTGCTGTAACCTGAGCGAAATCCTGCCTGGTCTCGAGCTTGGTTGTCATCCAGTACTTTCGTGAGTCTCCTTGTGATTATCTTAGAGAACAGCTTGTAGACATTTGACATCAGGCTGATTGGACGGTAGTTGTTCAGGTCGTCCTTGGCACCTTTTTTGTGGAGTAGAATAATTTTGCTTGTCTTCCATTGGTGGGGTACTGTCTCCGATTTGAGTATTTCGTTGAAGACTGCGGTGAGCGGTGTTAGCAAGGAGTCGTGACCGAGTTTCAGGTGTTCGTTGTGGATGTTGTCTTCTCCGGGCGCTTTTCCGGGTTTGAGTTCCCCTATCGCTGTCCTGACCTCGCTTTGAAGTATTGGTGGGACCTCGATGTCGTCTACGTTGTTCATCTGAATACTGTCGCTTGGATTCGCTTCCTGTTTGGAGCTGGTGTATAGTGATCTGTAGTAGTTTGTGGCTGCCGTCACAATGTCTTCTCTTTCTGTTAGACGGTTGCCTCTGGGTCCCCGTGCTCCTAAGAGCCATTGCTTCCCACTTCCTCTCTGTTTTCTTGCTTGTCTTGTTGATTTGGATGATTCCAGTATTGTTCTTACTGCCTCTGTGTTGTGTTCACGTACGTCCCTTCTGATCGCCCTTTTTGTTTGCTTATCAATCTCTGCGTACTGGTTTTTATTGTCCTCGTTTTCATCCCTGCTTGGATATAATCTCTTCCTTTGTTCAATTAATGCAATTGTTAACGGGCTGAGCTTGGAACTGTTTTCTCTAGTTCCATTTGTTCTCCTGGCTGTGATTGATGCTTGGGTAAGGGCCTCTTCGATGGAGTTGTATAGATCCTGTGGGTCGCGCTGGGAGGATAGGTCCATTTCTTGTAGTCGTTCCTGTAGTGCAAGGCCGAAAGTGTGCCTATCTAAGCTGTCAATTGTGCTCGCTATTGTATTCCCAAAATGTCTTCTGTTTCTCTTTATATTCACTGTGGCACGTACCATTCTGTGATCCGTCGAGAATTTCAGGTTTGGTACGACTTGTATGTCCCTCGCACCTGCTAGGCTGTCGGTTAGTATGTAGTCCAGTTCGTTTTTTGTCGTGCCGTTGGGGTGTCTCCAGGTCCACCTTGCTTCGCTACGCTTTCTGAAGAACGTGTTTAGTATCACCATTCTCTGTTCTGTGGCGAATTGTACCAGTCGTTCTCCTCTTGCGTTCCTTGTACCGTAGCCGTACGGCCCAACTGGGTCCTCTTGTGCGTGGAGTTTGTTCCCTACTTTGCTGTTGAAGTCGCCTAATATGAAGTTCCTGTGTGATCTGTGTCTCTCAATTGTGTCTTCTAGCAGTCTGTAGAAGTCTTCGCTGTCTTCGTCACTATGGTTCTCTGTGGGTGCATATATTTGTATCATAGTTACATCGCATGTCGCTGTCTTTATCTTTAGAACTATTATTCTCTCTGAAACCCCTATGATTTCCTTCACCATGGGTTTGATGTGTTTCTTTATCAGGAATCCCACTCCTTTCTGTCCTTTGGTCTGCCCGATGTAGCAGAAGAGGTCGCCGTTATTCTTTTCGATTATAGTTTCCCCCATTCTTCTGATCTCGCAGAGGCCCAGGATATCGCAGTTAATGTTTTTTAGAGCATAGTTTAGCTCCTCTTCTCTTATTTAGCATCGATAAATTGGTAATAGTAAAGCATTATTTGGTGAGATGAGGCTGAGGATTTGCAGTGAATTACCTGACATTCGCTTTACAGTTGGGAAAAATTTCGGGGAAAACCAAACCAGATAATCAGTCTTAGCGGCAATGAAATCCACGCGCGAGCACAAAGCCAAGTTTTTTTTTTTGGTTATAATTTGTTTAACATATATATGTGAAAAATAAATAAAATATCTTACTTATAGTTACAAAATGTGACAGTAATTTCGTCTTTTTTTTTTTCGCCATGTAATGACATACATTCAAACACAATCTTATTTAGCAATAATCGTATACATAGCATTGTATTTGCAACATTCGTGGCAAAATAAAATGGTCAATAAATAATAATAATAATAATAATAATTATTATTATTATTATTATTATTATTATTATTATTATTATTATTATTATTATAATGTTACTTACAAGTGGCTTTTAAGGAACCCGCAGGTTTATTGCCTTTCTCACATAAGTCCGCTATCGGTCTCTATCCTGTGCAAGATTAATCCACTCTCTATCATCATATCCCACCTCCCTCAAATCAATTTTAATATTATCCTCTCATCTACGTCTCGGCCTCCCCAAAGATCTTTTTCCCTCCGGTCTCCCAACTCTATATGCACCCATGTGCTACATGCCCTGCCCATCTCATACGTCTGGATTTAATGTTCCTAATTATGTCGGGTGAAGAAAACAACGAGTGCAGTACTGCGTTGTGTAACTTTCTCCATTCTCCTGTAACTCCATCTCACTCAGCCCCAAATATTTTCCTAAAAAACTTATCCTCAAACACCCTTAATCTCTGTTCCTCAAAGTGAGAGTCCTAGCTTCACAACCATACAGAACCGGTAATATAACTGTTTTTAAATTCTAACTTTCAGATTTTTTGACAGCAGACTAGATGACAAAAGCTTCTCAACCGAATAATAACAGGCATTTCCCATATTTATTCTGCGTTTGATTTTCTCCCGAGAGTCATATTTGTTACTGTTGTTACTGTTTGATAATGTTGCTCCACGATATTTGAATTTTTCCACCTCTTCGAAGGATAAATCTCTAATTTTTATATTTCCACTTCGTACAATATTCTCGTCACGATACATAATCATATACTTTGTCTTTTCGGGATTTACTTCCAAACGTATATCTTTACTTCTTCAAGTAAAATTGACGTGTTTTCCCTAATCCTTTGTGGATTTTCTCCTAACATATTCACGTCATCCGCAAGAAGCTGATGTAACCCGTTCAATTCCAAACCCTGTCTGTTATCTTGAACTTTCCTAATGGCATATTCTAGAGCGAAGTTAAAAAGTAAAGGTGATAGTGCATCTCCTTGCTTTAGCCCGCAGTGAATTGGAAAGGCACCAGATAGATTCTGGCCTATACGGACTCTGCTGTAAGTTTCTCTGAGACATATTTTAATTAATCGAACTAGACTTGGGAATATTAAATTCAATAAGAATGTTGTATAAAACTTCTCTCTTAACCGAGGCATATGCCTTTTTGAAAACTATGAATAACTGATGTACTATACCCTTATACGCCATTTTTTCTCCAATATCTGTCGAATACAAAATATCTGATCAATAGTTGATCTATTACGCCTAAAACCACACTCATGATACCCAATAATTTCATTTACGTATGGAGTTAATCTTCTCAAACGAATATTGAACAAAATTTTGTCCATGTAAATCAGCCTTGTTGTTACTTAACTAAGTTATGGTATAACAAATGGGATTTAAAAAGAAAATTTTATGCCTATACAAAACAATCTGACATTTAGGGGAAGGCCTGTCAGTACCGGATACTTAAGCCTTTTGAATAATTGTGAAGATTCAAGTAATTCTTTGCAATAAAAGTACTGCAAAATGATCAATTGACTTTTACTCTCACAGTCTCCATGAACTGAGTGATCTAAATTTAAGACAAATTACATAAAAATTAAAGATGAACAAACTTGATACTACAGTAAAGCAAAAAATGGATTCCAGTATCGAACACAAAATAAATACTATGTATTTGCCAAACTATTTAAAGCAAATATAAGCTAGTAAAAATAAGGAATCATTAGCATGAATGTGTTTGCATTCGCAAGTGAACATTTTGTTTTATATTTGTAAACAAAAAGGAACACAAAAAGATATTGAATACCTCACTATTTGAAGACATTGATCTGTGTGGCGCAATTATTGGATTTACTAACAATAATCACAAACAAAAAGCCAATATTATCTAATTCTGTACAGTCCACATGCTCCCAAATGATTATACAAGTCTATTAAATTATCTTTCTCTGTACGTAACAGAAAACCACAATTTAAAGTCACACAGAGTTAGTGTGCACTCAAATGTTGGTTGCTTGACTGTTGTGAGCCCACTTTGAGGTCTGTGAATATAGAAGGAAAAATTGGATCGGTGTCGGGTACAGTTCCCGGGTAGCTCAGTGGGAGAGCGTTGGTACGTTCAACCAAAGGTCCCGGGTTAGATGCCCGGCCCCGGAACAATTTTTCCCTCGAAATTATTCAAATTAACTTTACAGGGAGTTATTCCTGAAAGCTTAATTTGCATAATACACGTCACTGAAGGTAACAGAAAACCACAATTTAAAGTCACACAGTGTGCACTCAAATGTTGGTTGCTTGACTGTTGTCAGCCCACTTTGAGGTCTGTGGATATAGAAGGAAAAATTGGATCGGTGTCGGCTAGAATTCCCGGGTTGCTCAGTGGGAGAGCGTTGGTACGTTTAACCAAAGGTCCCGGGTTCGATACCCGGCCCCGGAACAATTTTTCCCTCGAAATTATTCAATCTTTCTCTAGTTCTTCAGAAAATGTCACATCAAATCTTCCCATTTTAGGCTGCATAGTAATTTAAGTCACTGATTTTAGTTCCTTAATTGTCCTCCAAGAAATTCTAGGAATAGAGAAATGAGCAGCTGTCTCTCTGATGATCATTCTCTCTTCATCATTTTCTGCAATGCAGAGGAGGAAATATCAATTGAAAGGTACACGATAATAATCGCGTCCTTCCAACGATTCTTGAAAATCCTGGATGGCTCAATGTTGCCTGTCTTTCATGATCCAGAGCCGTCCATCCACAAAGAGTGAGAAAAACTAGAACCACAGTCTAGTATATACAGTCACGAAGTTTGAGTTGTGAGGATGCTAGGAACAATATACTCTGCCGGTACTATTTCGCATTGTCTGTAATGAGGTTATATTAGCGATCCTAGTGGTTAGCAACTATCTATGGACACATATTTACTACGTATAGCGCTTCGTGACTGTATATACTAGACTGTGCTAGAACATTCGTTAAACCGAACACTGGATCACTCCGCGAGACGGAAGAGCTTTGCATACTGTCTACAGCGCCAGGCGTTCAGTAGAAACATATCATTTATAGTTTTCGTAACCGGTTGTGCACGACTCTAGTGTCCACTATCCATCTAGTATGACAAAAAGTTCAAATATGGACTCGATACATGACACCGCAAAGACTATAGTGACAATTGGGGTCAGACTTCAATAGAAGTCTTACATTTGGTTGTTATATTTTATAAGTTTTATAAATGGGGCGAATCTCTTAAATGAAGCAAAGCGTTCTAATTCAAACGGTACAATTTAAATGAGGCAAGGCTGACTCTAAGAAAACAGAATAATTGGGACATAAATTCTGTAGTGCTCGGGAAAAGTGGCACAAGTCAAAAATGTTAATTTTACAAAAGAAGAAAAAAAACTGTCTTCACACTGGTTTATGTAGCTTTGGTTTTCTTCTGTATGAATGATTGTAATGGGAGAAATACTTATGTCTCTTTTCCCAAGCAAGCATATCTTCCGTAAGTTGTCAATAAATTAATAAAAAATGTTCATGGAAACTGACTTATGCCACTTTTCCCAAGCATTTCAGAATCTGGAAGTTCAGATTTCAGTCTGACGAAATCTCTGCAGATTCTATCGACACGAGGTCAATATTACACAATTTCAATAATGCAAGTAAGAATGTTCTACAACAGTACCGTCTACTAAACAGATCGAAAGGCAGTATGTTTTTGTGTTGAATACTACTGTAATTATTATTATTAAATAATCTACTGCGCTACTACGTACGAAGATATCTGCACGAATTCTGTTAACATTGAATTACGTCGTCACTCTCTACAATTTTCATTAGAGAGAGACGCTCAGTTGTTAAACAAGTATTCCGTTTCAAAGCGAAACAACAATAGCAACACTTCGAATAGACCAACTAGGATACAAGCAATGAACCCCACTCCTGACTTCAGAAAATGGGTCTCTGTTAATAATTTCTACAGGAAAGTAAATTGAATTTTCCACTCTGTTAGGTTTTAAAAGCGACGCTTCGCGCTACACAAATGAAATCATCGCGAAATTTTAACCTCCGACATCGAAGTAGTTATTAAGGGATCTCAGCGGCAGATGTAACGAGGCGCAGGACGGTGCTGATTCAAATCGTACGAGGAAGAGGCCTTACAGGAGGCGAAACTCTGAAGCCTTACGTGTGCCACACTACTCTGTCTAGATCACACAAGGCCTTATATGTCAAAGGCTTTGCAGTCCTGAATCCAACTCGCAGCTGACTAAGCACGAGTTCATGGCGACGCTGGGCTGTGGGTGGAATCAGGACGGCGCAGCTCTTCCAACTTGCAGACATTCACACGGTGTGTAAATTAAACGGGGTTACTACTGTAGCCTACTTATGACTACTGCAATTTCAATCTTTGATTTCGCGCTTACTCCATTTCGTTTCTTATTTACAATAACCTCTTAACCCGTAATTGCTGAGGTGGTGACAGTGAGTACCCCAGCCAATCTAAGAAAAGAAGCCTGCGCCAGGTGGATGTGCGGAGATTTTTTTTTCTTTTTCATTGTTTATGCTGCTGCCTGCTTCCCTAATTTTGAAGAAAACATAGTTGAAACAAATAAAAGTACTTGATTATATAAATTAAAAATTCAATTTGATTATCTGAGTACTACGATATAAGTTTCTAAGTTGGGCAAGCACAATCCCCATCTCACCAGTTACATGACTAGAAAAAAACCTCACCACTTACGGGTTAATTTCTCTTTTTCTTAGGTTCTTATTTCTTTCACTTTTTCTCTCATTCTATCATTCCTTAGTTCTCTCTTAATAAATCGTCCGTTCTATTTTTCTCCCCGTTTTCCAAACTTCTAGTTCTCTCCTTGCATACTCGCCTCTCTTTCTCCCTTTCGGTTCCGCCATCACTTTTCAAATCCTATTTATATTTCAACTCTTTCATTCTCTCCTTCCCACTTTTTCAATTACTATTCCTCTTCCTCTTTATCGCTTACTCTTTATACTCAAATCATTTCGTAGACCGTCCAATTTCCTTCAGCATCTTTCACTATGCATTCCAAACATTGTCTAATTACACTGAACAACAAGAATTTTGCTCCGCCTTAAAACAATATGTTCCTTATGGTTTGGTGTGCGCTGAATCCGAAAATGCATCTCTTTTCTTCGTATCACGTAAGGTTTTTAAGATATACTATGATTTCACTTTTCGATAAGCGCTCCCCCAGGAAACATCTGTTGCGGGTTGTAAACCAAAATAAAATTTAATGCATTTTTATGAATTTATGACATTTCCGGTTTCTTATGGTTGTTGGTATGTTCTTTTGTACTTATAATAAATAAACAGATATTGGTTCCTTCTATTCAATAAATTCGTAACAGTTCAAAGTGAGGTGTACGCAATGAACAAACAAGGGTGTGATTTTCAACATTTAAAACAAAGGTTTACCAGTTTGAGGGAAAGCAAATTAAAAGAGGGAATTTTCACACAAATTCACAAAGTTATGGCATGGCGCGCTTTCAAAGATATTTGGTCAAATTTCTTTGGAAATTCTAGGGCAGACAACTACATGTAACTTGTTGTGGATGCCATGTTAAGTGCATATAAGAAAATGAGGTTTAATATGTCTCTCAAAATATACTTTTTACATTCTCATTTGGATTTCTTTCCACCTAACCTTGGAGCGGTAAGCGACGAGCGTGAGGAAAGATTCCATCAAGAAATGTCTTAAATGGAAAGGCGATATAAAGGAAGATCATCATGCAGCATGCTTGCAGACTATTGTTGGTTCCTTCTAAAAGACAGTCCCAGGTCTAGTGATAAACAGAAGTCATTCAAATTTTTTTTTTTAATGGTAAGTTCAAATTCCAAGATTTTTCTCATTATACGCATGAAATATTTGAAATATTTTTGTTGTATTTTAAACTATATAACATCATTTTTGTATCCAGTACACATTTTTCAAGTATTATAAGGTATTTTGAATCACTAGTATGTTGTAATTTCATCAGTAGCAGTGAAAAAAAAATGTTTTTATAAGAAATTAAATCCATTTTCCCTGTACAATGGTACGTGATGGGGCAATTTGGACTTTAAATTTAGATATAGGGTACACATAGAAGTAATATTTTCATTTCGGAGCAAGACAAGAAGTAAAAATTTGTTCTTCGTTGTTATATGCTTTATATTTTGGGTAAGAGCCTATATGGGTTTATTTACAGACGTGTATATCAGAATAGCTACACTATATATGTTCTGAGTTTAAAAATAATTGTTAAAAAATCAATTTTCTCTATATTATAGTCTACGAAAATATTCCTTAGGCACTTACGAAATTGACAGTAAGAGCTTTCTGCCTCTACGTTTTCTATGTGGTCTGAATTGTATCCCCTTTCAAAAATTTGCCTCTTTCTCGAAACTACATTTTTAGATGTTCAAAATTCTCCATGCGTATGCAGTTTTCACCAAATTCAATGAAAATATTCGTATGTGTCCATGCATATATTATCCGTGATCTAACGTTGAGAATTCTTAAGTATCTTGAAAATTAAAAGCTAAAATTATTATTATGTAAGTAAAAAATATGAATAAATAAATGCCTTATTTTAAAAAAATGTATTGTGACTAAAATACCCTAGACTCACAAATTTCACAAAAATATTGCGCGTGAATCAGGGTGAATACGAAAAAAAATTAACTTCCCGTATTTAAGTGTAATATCCATCGGAACATTTTGATTATATCACTAATTCGCATAATTACAATTAAATTGACTTCGAAATTATCAGTACGATTGAGCTAAAAATTTTCAAACAACTTATTCTTAATGCATCTAACACACACATAAAAAATTAAAGAAACAAGATTAAGAGTCTAAAAATTACAAAACTTAGTTCTATGGACACGTGCATCAACGTCTATTAGTGTAACCACCTCTTAAAATTGCCACTTAACCTTGGTTAAGCTTTTGTAGGGTGCATCGACCTCGGTTAGAACTTAGAGGTTAACCACGGTAAGCTCTAACCGGCCATATTCGAGCGGTTGAAGGAGTTAACCAGTGATTAGCAGGTCTGCTGAAACAAAATGGGGGCCAGATCTACAGCTGATTTTTTCGAAGACAATTAGTGTTGTAATTGGATAGAGATGATGGTGAGCGTGAAGTTTTATTAGTGGAATGAGAATTCTTACGAGGAATTAGGTGACAGAAAATTTCAGAAGGGATTTAGTTTATCAAAATTCTGCTGCAATAAATGGATCACTTGAAGTAACCCACAAACAGTCCTATTTATCCTGTGAATCGGCTGGTTTATTACGATTCTATGCAACTCATATTTTCAGTATTTTAATGGTGATTGCGTACTTCCCGGGTATAACTGGAACCCTGGATTGTACACACATTCCTCCTAATCTTCTCCATTCGTTTCCTTTATGGATATAGCCTGTAACATATTAAGAATTCTCCACATTTAAATCTATTAAAAAGATCTATCAATACTTCAGACTCACACTGAGATATCATTTTCGCTTTTAACTTTTCATTTTGTATAATTCTAACCTAACTGCACTGAAAAACAAAGGAATGCAACCATAAACTTAACAACGCCCAAAGGCAAACAAATGCAACGCGAAAATATAGGATATGACGTTCATTTCGATGTATAACGTAATAAGCGCAGTCGTTTTCAGACGTTGAATATTATCTTTGCAGAGATATGGAAGCTTTCCTTTTGTCATTTTGTAGAAACAGTGTACTATTACAGACTTTACCCTAGTTAAATGAGGTGTCGGCTAACCATGTTTAAGTAACCGGTGAATGATGCACAGAAATTACATTTTAATCATGGTTACTTTTAAACGAGGTTTCGTAATCCATGGTTAACTTACTACATTTTAACCGACGTTGATGCACCTGGCCACTAGTGTACCTTAAAGAGAGGATATACTTTATTACATTTGATTTATGATTTGTAACAATTTTTGTGATAAGTGCGTAAGAATGATGTAATTTTTAGTTAAAAACTAAAAAAAAACAAAATTTGTACAAAGCAATTAATAACACATTTTTAGCTTCACACCACTAGCCAATTAAAGAACGGTACTTCTGTATAGTTCATTCTCTATTTGTAATTTTTTTTACTCTTAAAACTATAAGGAAAAGATATTTTACCAACAACTTCAAATTAGTGTAACTCTGAAAGTATTGAGATTAGGACATGTTTATATGACACTTTTTGTTCAGAATGTCTTCGGAAATAAGCTCCGTAAGGGACGGTAAATCTTCGTGAATCACCCTGTATAAATGTGTCATTAACTGTATATAGCGAGCAATAGCAACACGGTTGAGGTGTAACGCTGGAAAATCGGAAAGTCGCGGCCTTGTTTCCAGATGGTGTCCTTGATCTAATCCAGCCCTGGACACAACAGGGAAGTAAAAAAGAACTCAGAAATCGCCGCCCATATTCTTTCCGCTTACACTGGTTTAGAAACAAACAAATAAACAAACAGTAAGACATTGTTTGCATCAGTGGTGGATTTCAGGCGACAAGCGACAGCCGAAAGTTAGTAAAAGCTATGATGCCTGCTTTATACAATCCGTCACTGATCAATGCTTACCTTTTTGTTTACTCGTATCGGAGCGAACATTACTGTCTAAGCCGGGGAAAGTGGAGTGAGAAGGTAAGGGGTAGTCTGCAGTGACTCGACTGATGTAATAGTGCCCAGGGCTTGTCTAATCATTCCGGCCGTACTACGACCCTGGAGTTTACCCACTCTCTAGTAGGAGTGACAGGGGCATTTAATTGGAGGTAAAGGCAGTGGGCGCGTAGAACTGATATCCCTACTGTCAAAAATACCGATTGTCTGTAAAAGTGGAGGTCTTACCCTCCCACCATCCTCTGGGCTGATTTGGTCTGTAGTAAGGTTGACATTATACCTGTTAAATGTTTACACTTCAATGCAATGTAACTGTCTTCTATAGAAAAATATCTCTTGAACTTCGGGAAATCGTCATTTCACCAAATCAATGAAGAATATATTTCATGACAGTACACGTTAATATGAGAGAACATCTATGCAAGCAGTATGCAAGGCGAAAGTACATGTAGCCTATCTGTATATAATTTAGAGAAGCAAAACAAAGTTTACTTTATCTTGACGGTTATATCACTCTTGCTGAAAGTAGCTTCAATATGTTTAATGGCAGAAAACAGTGACAATGAAAATCTTATCTGTATAATCCACGTTCTTCTCGGTTTTAGTTCTGCAAAGAAGAAAAGTCCGCGTGATATACCTTCCTCGCAGTTAGAGCGCTTTCCGCCTGTCTTTTGTTTCGCCTGTAGATAGAGCTACGGAAATTTCTTGTCGCTCGTAGCGCTAGCATCGCGCCTCGAGATCTTAATTGAAAATCAAACGGTCGAGATGAAGAGAAGAGACCGTCGTGACTATGGGGCACAAATTGTTTGTTTGTCATAAGTATCGACTGGAAGGATTGAAACAAATTGTATCGTTTCCTGTGTTCAATTTAATCATCATAAACCACTCAACTCTCCAAACGAAACGATAGAATATACATGTAGACATGAAGTTGTTTCCCTTTTATTAAAGTAAAACCCGTGAGAAGTTTGCCTCCGTTCATAAAAAAAAGGCCAGAGGAAAAAATAGCACCGACGTGAAAAGTTTCCATGGAAATAAAAAATGGAAGACGATCACAAACCGCTTTAAAACACAGGTTTGCTTCCGAAGTTTGAGTCATAGTCGTTTGCTGAAGATCTAAAGTAGGGACCATTGGAGATGGACCGGTTCTGACGCTTCAAATTACATACATACATACATACATACATACATACATACATACATACATACATACATACATACATACATACATACATACATACATACATACATACATACATACATACATACATACATACATACATACATACATACATACATACATACATACATACATACATTCTACTCATGGGGGCATGTCTTTCACTACAAACTCAGCATTCTCCAATCATTCCTATTTTCTGCCTTCCTTCCGCATATGATTAGTTTCGGCATCATTCTTTCTTCACCCACTCTTTCCAACACAACATCATTTCTTATTCTATCTGTCCACTTCACACGCTCCAATCTTCTCCAAATCCACATTTAAAATGATTCTATTCGTTTCTCTTCATTTCGTCGTAATGTCCATCTTTCTGCCCCATACAATCCCACATTTCACACAAAGCACTTCACTAGTCTCTTCCTTAATTCTTTTTCCAGAGGTCCGCAGAAGATCCTCCTGTTCCTATTGAAAGCTTCCTTTCCCATTGCTATTCTCCTTTTGACTTCCTGACAGCAGCTCATGTTACTGCTTATAGTACAGCCCAAGTATTTAAAGCTGTTCACTTGCTCTACTGCCTCATTTATAATTCGCAAGTTTACCTTCTTTATATTTCTTGCGACAACCATGGTATTCATCTTGTTTGCATTTATCTTCATCTCATACTGCTCACAGCTGTCATTTAGCTCCAGTAACATACCCCTTAGTATCGTCTCCTCTTCTGCTAACAATGCAATATCATCAGGAAATCGTATGCAATTTCTTCTTCTTCCTCCTACTACCACCCTTCCCATGTTCTGAAAACAGTTCTTCACCAAATCCTCCAAGTAGATGTTGAACAGGGTAGATTATAAAGGGCATCCTGTCACCCCTGTGGAGTAACGGTTCGCGCATCTGGCCGGGAAACTAGGTGACCCGGGTTCGATTCGCGGTCGGGGCAAGTTAACTGGTTGAGATTTTTCCGCGGTTTTCCCTCAACCCAATATGAGCAAATGCTGAGTAACTTTCGGTGCTGAACCCCGGACTCATTTCACCGGCATTATAACCTAAGATGTTGATAAAGCGTCGTAAAAATAACTTACTAAAAAAATAAAGGGCATCCTCGTCGTACTAATCTCCCTATTTCACTTCCTTCAGACATTTCTTCTCCTATTCTGACTTTGACTCGTTGTTTCATATATATGGATTACTGAACAACCTCCTATCTTTCCAATCCACACTTGTTTTCTTCAGGAAGTTTATTAGTTTGTTCCAATTCACTCTGTCAAACGCCTTTTCTAATTCCACAAATAATACTATATACACTTCTTTATTCTACTCTAGGTATCTTTCGCCGATTGTTCGGAGTAGTCCAATTGCATTCCTTGTAACTTTACCTTTTCTGAAGCCAAACTGCTTCTCTTCCATCCCGTCTAAGAATGTAAATTCAGTATTTGCTGGAGAATCTTCGCCGAGTGCGATAACAAGTTTATAATTCTGAATTACTTCCATTTCTTGGCATTATTTTTCTTCTGTTTTGACAACAACAAGAAATCCTTTTTACCTGTCCAAAATTACATAACATTTGCTGCAATTTACTGAATTAATTATTCACTGCATTAGGGAAACCAATATTAGTTCGTTTCTTGCAATATTCGAGGAAAACAAGTAACTCGTTACGTTCTTTCACGTTATACAACTGTAATTCTTTTCTTGTTGAATGGGGCATTTTTAATATTTTTTTCTCGTCATTATCTTTCTGTCGTATTTTTCACCTTCTATCTCTCCCTTTTCGCAGAAACAGAAACATATCGCGTTTATGTACTGAATTTCGCATTTTATTGCAAATTAAAAATCTACAGAAAACTACTTAACATACTTTTAATCGTGAAATCACTTATTTTGATAGCATCTGATCGCATTTCGCATTTATCGAAAATGCGAAAATCTTCATTGCTAATTATTATAAACCAGTTTTTCAAAACTAGTACCTAGAGTTGGAAAGTACCTATATCCATATTCTGGATCATGTTTTCTATACGTGCACACACCAGCCTCCGACACCACAATTTATAAGCTCTGTCTTCTATTGAACACCCAATATAATGCATATCATTATCCCCGAATTTGCCACCCCTTTCTGAGAGCATTAGATGTAGTGGGAATACATCACGGATCAAGGGGCATCGTTACCGTGGGTATAACTCTGTTATGGATCACTCAGGTCAGTAGGGGCGCTGAAAACACATTTTATGTCGAGCAAAGACGCGATAACGTTCGGCAGAATATGGGGTGCTAATGCTTCAGTTACTGCCCCCTCTGATTCTACTAGTTGCAATACCCGAGAGTAGAAACGCCGTAAAAATTAACTACAACATCTTGTGTGACGGTGAAATCGTAATCATGTGGAGTGTGATGCTA
The DNA here is from genome assembly GCF_040183065.1 of Periplaneta americana. Classification (NCBI taxonomy): domain Eukaryota; kingdom Metazoa; phylum Arthropoda; class Insecta; order Blattodea; family Blattidae; genus Periplaneta; species Periplaneta americana. Next base: position 76,682,102 of record NC_091127.1, read on the forward strand.
CCAATCGTAGAGAAGAAAACAAACTAAATGGACCTTTTCTTCATAACTTCACATGCTTAATAGCAAAAGTAACCCTAAATTCAGTATTTTAATTTGAAAATAATAGTCGAGGGAAAGTTTTGTGAAAACAGTCCAAATAGTGACACTTGACACTTACTTACAAATGAATTTTTAGGGAATCCAAAGGTTCATTGCCGCCCTCACATAAGCCCGCCGTCTGTCCCTAGCCTCAGCAAGATTAATCCAGTCTCTACCATAATATCCCACCTCCCTGAAATCAATTTTAATATTATGCTCCCATCTACCTCTCGGCCTCCCCAAATGTCTTTTCCCTCAGGTCTCGTAACTAACACTCTATATGCATTTCTGGATTCACCCATATGTGCACATGCCCTGCTCATCTCAAACGTCTGCATTTAATGTTCCTAATTATGTCAGGTGAAAAATACAATGCGTGCCATTCTGCGTTGTGTAACTTTCTCCATTTTCCTGTAACTTCATCCCTCTTAGCCCCAAATATTTTCCTAAGCATCTTATTTTAGAACACCCTTAACCTCTGTTCCCGTCTCAAATTGAGAGTCCAACCTTCACAAACATACAGAACAAACGGTAATATAACCGTTTCATAAATTCCAACTTCCAATTTGTTTGAAACCACACTAGATGACAAAAGCTTCTGAAGCGAATAATAGTAGGCATTTTTCACATTTATTCCGCGTTTAATTTCCTCCAGAGTGCCATTTATATTTGTTTTTGTTGCTCCAAGATATTTGAATTTTTCCACCTCTTCAAAGGATAAATTCCCAATTTTTATATTTGCATTTCGTACTATGCTCTGGTCACGAGAGACAATCATATACTTTATCTTCTCGGGATTTACTTCAAAACCTATCTCATTACTTGTTTCAAGTAAAATTCCCGTGTTTACTCTAATAGTTTATGGATTTTCTCCTAATATATTCACGTTATCTGCAAAAACAAGCAGCAAATATAACCCGTTCAATTCCAAACCCTCTCAGTTTTTCTGGATATTTGACACTATTGTGTCGAAAAAGGATAGTAGGACGCGACAACAAAGGAATTCAGCAGGCTAAAAAAAGGAAAACGGCCTGGCTAGTGTTGCCAACTGAATTGTACATAAAGTCGCCAAACAGTCGCTAGATTACTTATTATCAATAGAGAATATATATATATATATATATATATATATATATATATATATATATATATATATATATATATTCGTTAGATGGTAGGTACTGAAATGTCTAAATCCATATTTAAGCAATAAAAAACTTTTAAGAAAATATCACCGAAAAAGTTATAAGTAACCAGAATTAGGGACACAGTTGCTAAATTGGCAACACTGGGTATGGCCTTAGAGGTTACTTACAGCGTATTCCGAATCTCACCGGACCGGTAGACATCAATGACGTCACGCTGCAGCGAAATAGGAAGAAAACTGCTGGGAGGTTCAATGGTTAATATGGCGGCTGTACAAGTTGTCTGTGCTACGCTAGCAAGATTTTGCGAAATTTCCGTACTGTCATCTCGTACAAAGAAAAGAGAGCATAAACAATTTATTTCTTGAACCAGTAGTAATAACTGGTCTGTTGACATGTTCGCTCATAAACCACTAACGCAGCCGCGGCGAAAATGCGACTCACGAGCACATTGTGACTCGCAGTGATACCTGTGCATTACTACCTCCCACAACCCCCACCCTCTCACTTACTGGAGTCAAACTCCGTTCCATTTGTATTTGCCTCTGATGTGCGAGTGGCGTATCGTCGCAATGTCTCTATCCAATACATGTACTGTACATCTACGAAAGCTTCAAGTAGAATGGGAGGACGCATTTTTTTGCTGCCAATATGGTGAGAATATTAAATGTATGATTTGTTCGCAAGTATTACAAGGAAAACGGTTGTTTAACATGAAACAGCATTATACTACATGTCACCCACATTATGAAACATTGAAAGGTAATTGTTGTTATTATTATTATTATTATTATTATTATTATTATTATTATTATTATTATTATTATTATCATCATCTCTGTACGTCGACCCTTTTTCAGCAGATATACGAATGATGCGGTTAGATCTTCAATTTGAACTCATAGATTTACAATGTGATGTTGCAATGAAAGCTAGATGTAAGGACTTGACAGATGTTGAACTTTTCAAATCTTTGTCAAAAAATAAGTATCCGAAGCTTCGTTCTTTCGCTTGCTTTGTTGAAGCCATGTTCGCTACAACTTACTTTTGTGAAAAATTATTTTCAATATTGATAACAGTAAGAACCAAATGTAAATCACGACTGACAGACAAATACCTTCGTGATCAACTACGTCTGGCAGTAAATGACATAATTCCTGATTTTGAAACTCTGTCACAGAGACATTCTGAAGACAGTTAATTTCAGGTCATGATAATGTGGCCTATGTTTTCTTGTACATTTCTCTTTTCGTTGTACGTGCGAAACATTAGTTTGTAGCCTTGTACTGTATAAAATTATATTTAAATGCTGGACGTAAGGAAAATGAAAATCCGTTACTGAGTCAGACAGTTGCTTCATTTCCCCTTCGGGTTTCCGCCTCCCTCCACAGGTGCTATGCACGTTGCAGGTTACACAGTGGCTCGGGGCACGAACTCTTCTTCGCCACGGCTGCACTAACGTATTGTTTTTACGTTGTGCTCATTACAAACAATACAGCAGAACTAAAGCAGAACACACCGCCATGACACAACAGTGCACGATGTCATTCGTCTGCTAATTCCCGCCCTATACAAGAACCAATCAGATTCACTGATGGCAGCTGATGGATACTGCCACCACCTCTGCAAGCTGATGGAACCGGTGCGACACCGGTGGAGCATCAGTGACGTCATCGTTGAAATTCGGAACATCGTAATGCCATCAGATTGCTCAGCACTGAGATTCGGAATAGAAGTTATACAGCTGGGAGACGGAAGCAGTGTTATCAACAAAGCCGATTTCAGGCTGATTCCAGAAGTTTTGAATTCCTTAAAGACGGAAAATATCCTTGTAAGCCGACAGTCGAAAACCTAGAAAAATGTTTCATTATTACAAAATCAAAGTTATGTAAAACATTTCTATGTGACGTAACACAGGGCTCCAGTTACTGTGTAGACCTTGCTTAATTCCATTCTGACGATTCGTGCTTGTTCTCGCGTATCTAGAAATGTGACTGCGTCCTCCGAAGGAAATTTATGTATTATTGTAATAGAATAAAATATGTTAAACATAGAAAAATGAGAGGTTATCATTCATAGATTTCATAACCTTATCCATCCATCTGTCTGTCTGTCTGTCTATCTATCTGTCTATCTATATCTCTCTCTGTCTGTCTGTCTGTCTGTCTATTTATTTATTTATTTATTTCGACAGTACCGCAAAAGCCTACAACGACAGAAGTAGCAATAATAGTTGTGAGTCTTGATCATTAAACTTTGTATCGACGTCTCAAAATAGCACAGCATTTCTAAAAGAAGACGTGGATGATCCTGAAATAGGCCTATTCTTATAGAGTGAATTGGAATTTATACGTTAATTCAAGCATAGAAGATCAAATTCTGCAATACGTGTTAAAAAAGTGGCTTAACAAGGGACTGGAATTGAAAAAGTAACTAAGCTTCTTTAATATGTTGAGTGGTGTGTGCATTATGTCTAAATAATTGCTAGTTTTCAATTTTTTATAATATATAATATTGACTCAAGAATTAATAATTCTTCACAATAAAGGGAATACAATTTAAAATACAACATATTTTTTTCTGTAAGATTTTCCATCCAATTTATCAGTTCCAAAAGCTGCTTAGTCGGAACCTATCTATTAAATAAGAGTTGTAAGAGTTCGGATTTATAATATGCAATATAAATTAACAATGAGTATAGTTGAGTAGATAATATGGTATCGGTAACAGGGGTTTTTAGCCTGGTTCACAAGATTCCGAAATGTGACAACGGGGAACTTAGTTGCAAGGACTAGACGACGGATCTTGTAAACAATGGGCTGATTCTTAAGTAGAGGTTAGGAGGATTAAAAACCGTTAATGATACCAGAATGGCTTCTAAAAATAGTGAAAGCATGGTTTTTATGTTTATAAACTACACCCACCAATAATATTAACTTTTAGTGCATATAAATCCGGGATCTACTGATAAAGTTGGCAACACTGGGTAGGACGGAAAGGTAGAGTTCAGCCACATTATATCAGTAACAAAACTTCTCGACCAAAATTCAAACTGGATTTTTCTTTTCAGTTCTGTAATATTTCCTAGCATAAGAAACCGTTTCGATTTCTCTATTGAAGGGGTTTACATCGCTTGCAACAAAAAAGAAATGAATAGTTGAAATATACTTATATTGAAGCATTCAATTAAGAGAATATTGAATTAAAAGCACGTAAAATTCTATGCTAGTTTAAATGAATATGAAAATTAAATGTGAATTCAACTTAATCTCATTTAACTACAAGTGTCAGTTCCTTTTAAAATCAAGTTTTCTTCCTTATTGTGGAGTTTCTATCGCTTACTATTTCAACATTTCCATAAACTGTAATTTCAATTACTTCCCGCTACATTCCGTCGTCACTAACACTCCAGCAGACATTGTTCGTAAGAAAAAGGTGCAATTAAAGTTATTACGTTAGCCATTATAATCAATTCAAGGGCTATTTAATTTCTTCAATTAATGAGTGAAAATTCTTCAACTAACTTACCAGCCAGAAGAACCAGTACCGGTATGTGAAAACCCACTATTAACACTCACCTGCAATGAAAGAAAAGCAATATACAGATTATGTTTTCAAGGTTTAACTTTTTGTTTGTTCAGGGGCTATTGTATAAGTGTAGAATATCATTGTTAACCCTCCAGTGGTCGTGTGGATCACAATATTGATCCAGTACTTTATTTTTTATTGGTGATCCGAGATATCAGCACTTACAGCATCAGAATTCTGGGTACCTTTCCTTTGTATATTTCTTTACCCCTTCAGTTTGTCGTTGTAATTGACAAATGTTAAGCAAATATTTTTGGTGCATAATTAAGTTGGTGCATTCTTGGATTGTGCTTCTTGTAAACTTTCTTAGCCTTTAAATTTATGTTTTTACAGCATTTATTATAATAAGTATTTAGAAAAACAATTGTTATGTGAATAATGAAAAGTAAATGCAGTTATACACTACTAATGTGTAATTAATAATTAACCAGAAAAAAGATTTAAAAAAAATTAATAAAATTACATGTGAAAATATTAACGCGACAACTAACGTTCCATTTGAGTGCGCGACCACTGAAAGGTTAACATGATAAAGAACTGAAATATAGCAAAATGCGTAAAACATGCAATGCAATGAAAGAACATAGAAAAAATTATGGTTTATTTAACGACGCTCGCAACTGCAGAGGTTATATCAGCGTCGCCGGTATGCGGAATTTTGTCCCGCAGAATTTCCTTTGCCAGTAAATCTACTGACATGAGCCTGTCGCATTTAAACACACTTAAATGTCATCGACCTGGGCCGAGATTGAAGCCACAACATCAAGCATAGAAGGCCAGCGCTATACCAACTACGCTATCGAGACAGACAATAATACAGATGAATTATAATTATGTGTAATATTGGTAGGTATATCGGGAATTTTCAACGGAGTTTCTTAGCCCATTTTGCACTTCTCCTTCTCACATTAGATGATTAAATGGATACAAGATAAAACTCTCAAGAAATGAAAACATCTCACCGTGCTTTCTCCTAGACAGTACAAGATATCACATTAATAACTAGAGCCCAATGTTTCGGCACATTTAACACAAGTTAGGTAAGCAGTGACTTTATGGCCAAGGCTGTGAAAAGGAAGGTTAATCCTCACGCTGAGCGGTCTGAACGTTCTACCTCCGCTCAATTTCACGATTAGCCTCGAAAGTGACCTCTACCATTGGTTTACTAGCAATTATTCTTCTCCCATCCTCTTCAGGCAATGTTTACGTTGCCTGTCACATTATGGAATGCAGTATTACACTTGCTCTTCTTTTGACTTTTTATGAACACAAGAGAATGCCAAGTATCTATTCCTTCTCCTGAGTAACACGAAGAAAGGACACGGCCCGAAATAATATAGACAAACAAGGAACTTTTCCTCAACTGGAATAAAACTTAGCTTCGACGCCTATATAGCCGGAAATACTGTATAAATCACAGAGCTAATACATTTGAAAAAATTTTGTTTCTAATAAGTTACCTTAAATACTTTCAACCTGCGATGTTTAGAACTGTTTATTTATTTAAGAATTTGAAGAAAATCAACATTTTCCTTAAAAATATTTTACAGGGAAAACTGAAGCAAAAACGAATCTCTGCTCGTCTTTACAAAACAGAAATACTCTCCCTATCTCTAAGAAGCCTGAATGAAGACTTTTGGAGTTTTTCAGAAAGCGATCTCTCTCCTATATACTTTTCCGTACGTAGTATTTTCCTTTAATAAAATTCTCAACCCTCGAGTCACGGCGAATCTTAGAAGCAGAAATCCTCTTTGTGCAACATAAGAGCACTTGTAATGTGAAGACACTGCCTTCCAGTGATAAAAACCCACAAGACAGGGAAATGTGACTCAAGCCCATTTTATTTTCACTACCTGGCGGCAGCTAAGAGATAAAAATAACAGAATAGCGATAAAGAAACAGAAGCATCTCTATGAAGATCCAGGGAGGATGCGACGGAGAGGCCATTTCAAATGCATGAATGGGAATTCTACAGCCCTGCAACATCTTAACTGCCGGATACATTGTAACACGCAGGGACGTATCGCAAGGCTTTAATATTTCCACGGGATTTGCTATGCGCATCATGTTACATGTATATGCATATTTATGTAGGCCTATATCTTCAGATACAAAAAGTCGCGAACTTCTTTATAAAATATTAATTCATTTTAGTGCTTCGACAAGGCACGTACATAGTCTGAATTATTTATAGAGTAATAATTTTTAAATGGAGCACAAGACTGAAACGGTTTTGTTAAATGACTAATACTGTCCGTGCCAGACTCTGAGCACAACTCAAAGTGAAACCAAATGGGTTCGTGATGTACGTAAGTTTCTCAGACATAATTGGTTTCTTTTCTAAACATAATGTAATTACAATAAATAATACTGAACAACAAGAATTTTGCTCCGACATAAAACATTGTGTCCCTTGGGGTTTCATGTGCGCTGAATCCGAAAATGCATCTCTTTACTTCATATCACGTAAGGTTTTTAAGATATACAGACAATATAAGAAACAAAATCATAATAATATGCTATTAGGAAATGGACTACCAGGAAGCAAATCCATCAAATTTATAAAATCATCATCATCATCATCATCATCATCATCATCATCATCATCATCATCATCATCATCATCATCCTACAAGTGTAGTTCTCTAAAATCGGGAATAATATCAGTCACTGCAATTGTGAGCTAATACTTTAAATTATCGTCTGTAAGTCTGGATCTCGATTTTTATTTAGCAGCTTCATCTGTGAAAAAAAAACTCTTCTCATATGTAAGTGGAGCCAAACATTGATGCAATTTTCATAGCGAAACTAGGGTATGTAGATTTGGGTATGTTCGTTTACAAAGTTGTTTATATATGTCCAAGTCAACAATATTAGTAAATTTACTTTAGGTAAATGTGTCATTTTGTAGACGTGCGAACTCCATCTGCAAATCTAATCGAACATGTCGGACAGCAACATGAAATGAGTTTCAAAATAATAAGAAATCGTTCTCCAAATGGTTAAGATCATGAAATCTATTATTGCAATAATTTTAAGATTAAATTGTCTAGCACTTGAGTGCATTATCACTGACCACATAAATACATTGAAAGTGTTGAAATTCTTGAAATAAATAAAATGGGGTTTAGACAAAATAATTACATGTTATAGTTTTAAAATTAAACATAAACAATATTCTAGCAGAGAAGGTATTGTGTTATAAAATTCCCAATTCCTTTTGAGAAAGCATGAATTATTAATTGCTTCAAATGTTTAATTTTTATTTATGCCGTGTGTTATGTATGTGAATATCATATCTGAGATTATATGAAGAAATGTTTTTGTGTATGTAAATTAATGATATAAATATAAATTAGTTATAAAATGTACGAATGTTGAATTGAATAAAAACAGTTTGCAGTGTTTATTCTTTTTAAAATATAAAATAGCTCTTATTACTGTCTTAACATGTTACGTTATTCATAACATAGGCCTACGTCACGTCGCCCCATCGTCTAATATAATACATGATGTGCTGTTTGACAATGCAAAGTAAGCTAGATATAAAAGAAAGAAACGAACAAATATATTTTTACAAATATTTTAACGAGGCTTTTTGTAAAGTTATACTTTTAAAATGTAGAATATTAGTTTTACCTTTTAATTACACTATATTCACGATTATTAAGTTGAATTTACAGCCCGTAACACATTGAAGCACATAAAATATCGAATGTGGTCTTTCTCTTCACAAAAAATGGTCTTCCCATTATTTGTGAAAATCATATCTTTTTTGTTTTTCCGCTTGCGAAAGTTCCTTAGAAAGAGATATGTTTGTTACGTTAAACGTTATCTGTTCTGCTACGAGACGCTACTCAGATACAGCATTGAATAAGGTAAACATGTCAATCACTCCGAGGGAGGAGGTGGAGGTGGCTTTCAAGAATCGAAATGAGTGCGACGAGTGCGCTGTTTAGCCATAGCTGTATTAAGGTAACAAGGAAGTGTAAATCTACTATAAAATACGGCAGCCCTCATTTTGCTCGGCATGTCATCAACTTTTAAAGCTCTCATTTGAAACTTTTAAGACAGATTAAGGAAACTCTGTTAAATATCTCCTTAAATTATATTATTCTTGCAAACATATAAAAAGTTAATAAAAAAAAAAGAAAAAATAAATATAATTTCAGAAAAAAGCTTAAACCACTGAAATATAAATGCCAATTTTCTTCATAAACTAATGCAAGGATTATAATGATTTTTTATACAATTTCAGGGATCGGCAAAAATGTCATCGTGATCACTACCAATAGTGACGTCGCAAGGGCAGCGCAGTAAAATGTCTTTGCTTCACACCCTCCCTTCCGTCCAATTCCCCTGCAAATCCAGTACACAGACATCTATCACTGGCTGATTACCCGATAAAATTTACATTGCTTCTTTCACAAAACCTTTAATGTCTGTTCGAAAACGTGTGGTTAAGAAAGGATGGAAGGAACAATATTTGTTGTGCACATGGTGACAATGTTGATTCCTCTTGTGTTCTAAAATTCTAATAGGCACTTATAAATCAAACATCTAGCGACATTACGACACGTCATAAGATTATCACGAAATCATAGGTAAATATGAACATATCCAATGTAATTGTAAACGGAAATGTATACAGTAGAAAATAAATATAAACATAATTTTACTTTTCGTAGGGTTGGACGGGGCGAAGCAATTAAAACATTAAAAACTAAACTAAATTCAAATAAGAGTACTAAAATATGATGAAACACGCTATGAGTCATGCCTTGGAAATCGCTAAATCATTGAAGTGCTATAATGAAGGACAGTTAATTAAAACATGTCTGAATAAAGTTACTAACATTATTTGTCCGAATAATCTGATGTTTTTAACAGTATGAAATTATCCACACGAACACGGGGAAAATGAATTGATTTTTTTTATGACAAAACTTAGGTTTGTTTTTAATTTTTCGTTGCTACTGATAAAATTACAACACATTAGGGATTCAAAATTCCTCATAATACTTGAAAAATGTGTATTGGAAATAAAAGTGTTGTAACATAGTTTAAAACACAACAACAGTAAAAATATTTCATGCATATAATGAGAAAAATCTCGGAATTTGAAATTACATTTAAAATAATTTTCTGGATGACATGTTTATAATTAAACCCGGAACTGTATTTTACAAGGAACCAATAATAGTCTGTAAGCATGCTGGATGATGATCTTCCTTTATATCGCCTTTCCATTTCAGATATTGCATGATAAAATCTTTCCCTATGCTCGTCGTTGACCGCTCCAAAGTTAGGAGGAAAGAAATCCAAATGAGAATGTTAAAAGTGTATTTTGAGAGACATATTACACTCCATTTTGTCATATGCACTTAACATGATTTCCAAAACAAGTTCTATGTATTTTCATTTTGTATGATTGAAAATGGCACATAAGTGCCGAAAACGTTAATGTTTAATCCAAATATAAACTAGATAAGTATAGACGGTTAGCCCAATTAATATTATCATATTAAGTTCTATGTAGTTCTCTGCCGTAGAATTTCCAAGGAAATTTGAGCAAACGTCTTTGAAAGCGCGCCATGCCATTCTTTCTGTAACGGTAAGTTTTTTCTCAAACAAAGGGTCAGCCATAACTTTGTGAATTTGTGGACCGATGAAAATGCCCTCTTTTAATTTTCACACTCAAACTGGTAAACGTTTCCTTTAAATATTGAAAACCACACCCTTGTTTGTTCATTGCATAGACCTCACTTTGAACTGTTATGAAATTTACCTAATAGAAGGGACCAATATCTGTTTCTTTATTAAAAATACAAAATAACATGCCAACAACCATAATAAACCGTAAATAAGTACTAAACTCATAAAAAATTTAGTTTTTGTTTTGGTTTATACTCCCAATCCGCGACAGGTGTTTCCAGAAGGAGCGCTTATCGAAAAGTGAAATCGAAGTACAAGGTGGGGCATGGGAACCAAGTGATTTTGGAATGGCTTGTACTCGGTCATTATGAAAGGGATAGACGTGCGGCATGCGACATTCCATTCCGTGGCTCATAGCATTTCACCTGCAGTCGGCATCATGGAGCAGTGGACGCAGGTTTGCGTATGATTGTTTTGTTAGGATTGTAGAGTCGGCGACAGCGGTACGGCGTAAGTTTTGCTACAGATTCAATATTAATCGCAATGATTCTGTTCCTGTGCGTGACACAATCGTATGTTGGGTTAACAATCTTTGAACAAAAGGCGCAATACTGAAGAATAAACTGCCCGGTCCCCAATGCAGAGTACTCCGACAAACGACACTGCGCAGCCCAGACCTCTCTGCTCATAGACATTCAGCTGCACTTGGAATCAGCAATCGTACAGTAAGACGCATTTTGCATGACGATTTACGTTTACATCCATAGAAGATGGGTGGTTTTGCAGAAATTCAATGTAAAGGATTACCCCCAACAGTGATTTTTATTTATTTATTTTATTGGGTTATTTTACGACGCTGTATCAACAACTAGGTTATTTAGCGTCTGAATGTTATGAAGGTGATAATGCCGGTGAAATGAGTCCGGGGTCCAGCACCGAAAGTTACCCAGCATTTGCTCCTATTGGGTTGAGGGAAAACCCCGGAAAAAACCTCAACCAGGTAACTTTGCCACGACCGGGATTCGAACCCGGGCCACCGGGTTTCGCAGCCAGACGCGCTGACCGTTACTCCACAGGTGTGGATCCCAACAGTGAATTTCGCACAGGAAATGCTTGCACTTCACGAGCAGTATGAAAACATGATGGTTGCAATGAGTAATAAAGCCCATTTCCACCTTAATGGAGCCGTTAACAGAATACTAGATGAGTTGAAAGACGCAATATGTCAACACATCACCCAAATCAACTGAGATCTCCTGGAAAGAGTAGTCAATTTTCGTCAGCGCCTTCAATAATGCATCAACACAGACAGACATTACATGCCAGATGTAATTTTCTACTCATAACTGAAATGGTATGTTCTCACAAATGTTGTTCTACCAATAAATTGCGTTGAAAACAAAAACTAACTGTTTTATGATTATTTTAAAAACACTTGGTTCCTCAAGCAATTAACCAATCCGAAATGTCTGTGTGACAGGAAATACGAAAATTAGTTTATTAAACCCTAGTACCAGTAACAAATATGGTAAACATTAAATAATAATTACAACGAAAGGAAGTTCTATTTCTCTTCAATAAAATAAATGTATTTACCTTATGAATCAATGGAAAAGAATAATTATCATTAGCACAGGCCATATCAATACAGAAGTGTAATTACAAAAGTGGTCCACATCACATGAATTAGTGATTTTATTCTCATTAAATTTAATTGGAACTGGGCGTTTTATAGAATTACATAAGAAAAATATCGCTATACATAGAATAAACGTGTTAGTCAGCAAAATATTGTCTTTCACCTCTCTCCCATCAACACTTCTCGGAGCGGACTATTTGTGTTTGCAGTTGCTTTGTCTAGGAGGAACTGTGCAGCAATTCCTTTTATAAAATTGAACTGTAAACTCTCCATTTATGTTCCTTCTTACCGCTACTGCAATATGGATACAACGTGTATATCTTCGTACATAGTACTAATGGAGTTCCACATGAAACGAACCCATTAAAATAATTTGTTGATAACCTCGACACTTGTTACTATTTATAAAACAGGTTCAGTTAGAGTGTAAAACACTGCAATAAATACCAAGTAAAAAGCAAAATTCATACAGGGTGAGTCAGGGGGAAAGGTACTTGGTATGAGGGGTGATAATATTGGTGATTTTGAACAAAAAAGGTTTATATGAACATATGTTCTGTTCTTAACAGTATCTGACATACAGCTGTTTAAAAATCATTCATCCATTCATTCATTCATTCATTCATTCATTCATTCATTCATTCATTCATTCATTCATTCATTCAGTCAGTCTCATGCCCTTCATCAGCACTCACATGCGGGAGCAACCATTGATGACCAACTGATCGGGCCAGTTATTTTAGATAACCGTCTTAAAGAGTACGGTATCTTTATTTCCTTCAAAACTTGTTACCAGAATACTTGGAGGATATTGCTTTGGCAACACGACCTCTTATTTTCAGCACGATAGAGCTCCTGTACATTTCGTACGGCCAGTGACGCAGTACCTCAACGGAACGCATCCTGGACGTTGAATCGGTCGCGGTGGAGTCATTTCTTGGCCACCGAGGTCACCTGACCAACTCCATTTGAATACTGTGTGTGGGATTGGCTTAAGAGCGAAATCTACAAGCGCAAAGTGGAAACACAAGGGAGAAACTTCTCGCTCGCATTTTACATGCTTGTGCTCAAGTAAAGGAATGTTCGAATCAGCTCAGATCAGCAACACAGCAGCTATCTACAAGAGCTGCAAAGTGTACTGGAATTGACGGTAGACTTTTTGAATATGTTCTGTAAAGAAAAGTACACAATTAAACAGAACATAAGGTAACAATGTTTTAATTTACTATCACCTACACTTTTCCCGTTCTTCATTGTTTCGATTAGTGTTCTCCGAACCGTTAAGAACAGGACATATGTTCATATATTTTTGTTTTGTTTAGAATCACTAATATTATCATCCCTCATACCATGTACCTTTCCTCCTGATTCACCCTATATAAAGTGTGATGCTTTCCTTTTATTATTATATTGCTGCGAATCTTGGACGTGGAGAAATACCAGTTAAACCAAAAAATCTAATCTTTGGGCATAGAATTCCTCAAGATTATTTGCGAGTTACATATTGCTGCATGGAAAATGCATTGAGGTTATAAAAGATCAGTATCAGTATATAGCCTAGTATCAGTGATCCGAACAAAATGTGGGAAAGAAATGGTAAAGGCTTGAACGCCTGACGACTATTACGATGACCGGTAATAAAAAATGTATACAATTTCTACATTAAATAACTATCATTAGCAGAACCAATATCATAACAGAAGTAATTGTCACTAAAAAGATAATGCACAGCACAACAATGGATCTTGACAACTGAACTCAAAGTGGTTTAAGAATATACCTCCAGCTGAAATAGCCGTAATAAAGGTAGGGGATTATGTATAAAATTCTTGGGGTAAATAACACTCAATCATCGACGATAAATCATGTCTAAAGACAGAAATTCCAAAATCAATCCTTGGTTCACCCAGATTGAAGATTGTGCAGAGATTAGCATCCTTTCATGGAAAATAAATTATTGCTACACAACCATACTCCGGACTCATTCGGAAACAAAAGAGAAATTACATAATAATAATAATAATAATAATAATAATAATAATAATAATAATAATAATAATAATAATAAAGATGAAAGTAATAATTCTAATATAAGCGCATCATTATCAGCTACATTACGTCTGTTGGAGTTATATCCCAATGGAGTGCAGCAATAATAATAATAATAATAATAATAATAATAATAATAATAATAATAATAATAATAATAATAATAGTAATAATAATAATAATAATAATACAGATATTCCAAAATACTCAAATGTAAAAATGAGTAGCAACAGAAACACAACTAGCTTCCTCATGTGAACAAAATGGATGGATTCAGGGTACACCAATATATTCTCCGCTACTCTCCTCATCGGACACAATCTCACGGATAATGCTCAAAAGATGGAGGAAGACTGTAACGGGTGACTAGGCCTAACACGACGGAAAAATAATGAAGACAAGGAGGAGGAAGAAGATGACGAGGTCCACATCTGTGGAGTAACGGTCAGCGCGTCTGGCCGCGAAACCAGGTGGCCCGGGTTCGATTCTCGGTCGGGGCAAGTTACCTGGTTGAGGTTTTTTCCGGGGTTTTCCCTCAACCCAATATGAGCAAATGCTGGGTAACTTTCGGAGCTGGACCCCGGATTCATTTCACCGGCATTATCACCTTCATCTCATTCAGACGCTAAATAACCGAAGATGTTGATAAAGCGTCGTAAAATAACCTACTAAAAAAAAAGATGACGATGACTATGATGTCTGCTGGTGTACTTCAAATTTAACTGCAATTCATCCACCCACAAAGTGAAAGTCCTCCAACATCTCTGTATCTTTAATTTATAATTTTAGGAATTCTACTGTTGACATTCTTAGAATAACGTCCAGAGAGGATTCTTTGATTTTATACTTCCTTCCAAAAACTCCAGCTCTATAAACTTCTATTAAATGATATAACAGTATACGGTACATCATACTTTTGAACGTAAGGACTTCATGTCTGCTAATTCGATTTTTAATGCGCATTTATGATTCAAAAGTACAATTTTGATTTGTACAAGTCTGCACGCACAAAGGCACAGACACACATCTCCATAACAACCATTATCAGCACAACCACCACAAACACACCACAACCACAACTACCAACACAACAACCACCACTACCACTGTAACAACCACCATGCAAAATTTTAGTTCTGTGATTTCTGTTTCAATGTTCGTAATGTTCCATACATTACTTAATATTTAATTTCAAATTTATATATTTGTTTAGGGGACCAAAGGCAATTGGAATTTCCCGCTTTATAATCGGATGAAAAACCCGATAGAATTGATATTTAACCCTTGCGGTGAGTCTCGGTGAAGTCCGAAAGACCTAACTAGTCAAATCTCCTCACCCCCACGCTGGGGTCCCCTGGGATCTTTTAAGATTGGAAAGAGAGAGTGGTGTGCGGAAAGCAATGGGAAGCTATCGCATTTACCTTTCCCAAACATAGCATGACGAGTCTTTCCACGGTCAAAGATTCCGACGTAAACTAATGCTGAAACTGAGCAGGAAGAGGAAAAGGAAATGGCTGGGTCACTGGTTGAGAAGAAACTGCCTTCTGAAGGATGCACTGAAAGGAATGGTGAACCGGAGACGAGTTCGGGGCAGAAGAAGATATCAGATGATAGACGACATTAAGATATGTGGATCACATGCAGAGACTAATAGGAAGACAAAAAATAGGAAACACTGGAGAATACTGGGTTTGCAGTGAAAGACCTACGCTTGGGCAGAACACTACGAATGAATGATATTTAGGCAATACGATATTTTATTAAAATGCAGGTAATTACAGTCTGATACTCATTCCATTATAATATTACATATATCCCACCAACAAAATAAGAGGTACTGAGATAAAAGAACTACCACGGTCAGACTCGAACATACTACCCTCCGAGTTTAAAAGCCAAAAAGCTAAAGGAGTGGTGACTAACAGTGAAGATACGAAAAACAACCCTTGAATTAGTAAGAGAAGAGGGATATCATCCTCAGAGTGGACCAATGCTATAAACATGTCCACAAACATCGCAGCAGTACGATCTGTGCCAGGTCGTTCCTTCCAAGATCAAAACTGTCGCCATCCAGGATGCAGCGAAGTAGAAACCCTTGGGCATGTTTTGGGTTATTGCCCTAATGGAGAACTACTGAGGAACAATCGCCATCATAAAGTGAGAAGCTGCATCGCAACCACTCTTCGAAAGACAAAGTGGGAAGTTCACGAAGAAGTGCACTGCTTGGCTGAGGATGAGTCAACTAAAAGAGAAGACATTATAGCCATCGATCGCCGGAATCAAAGAAGCCTCATTCTTGACCCCACTGTCTGTTTTGAGGATGATGATCAACAAGCCAATAACGTTAACGATGAAAAGAAGTCTGTTTACAATCCATGTATTCCTCACTTCAGTGAAAGATACAAAATGAATATTAGCATATTGTTGATATCACTTGAGAATTTCAGACCTATCTTCAGACAGTTGACACAACAACAACATATAAGAACATTAACGATTTACTCCTCAACATAAGAGTCTGGAGACATATTGAACTGCCCACTTCATATAATCGTACCTCTTTATCTCATGCAGGAAACAAAGTAAGATGGAATCGTTTAAATAGATTTCAATTTTATTGCCGTTTTAAGTTTGTTATTTCAAATAAATGTCTATATTTAGAAAAAGGTCAGTTTCTTGTTCGTAATTACCGAATAAATTGATTCCTATGCAAAATGCGACCAACAGTTTAAGAGATATGGCTGTACTAAAGATAGACAGGAAGACAGATGATAGGCTCAAAATTCTTCATTTTTCTTTTATCAGGCATGTTCAGAAAATGTCGAAATTGAATGTTTTGTATTATTATAGTAGTAAACCTTTACGCTTCGATAATTAAAAAGTAAAACAAGATCAATTCATGCAATTGTATAAAATTAAATAGAGAGTTGACTTTACATAATATGTATATCTTTTGACACGGAAAATGGTCGCTCTCCTGTAGCGTGAATTTTTCTAAGTTTCGTTCGTCTTAGCGCGCGATGCACACGAGGAAATATTTATATAGCATCTTACTGTTACAATTTTGCGTTACACGTGTTTATTATTGTAGGACAGTGGCCGGCAGATGCTGCAGTTGTGACGTAAGAGCCAGTCAGATCGCAAGAGCTTGGGAGAGCGAGCAGTTGAGTCGTATTAATGTTAGCACACACCAGCGCAGTGGCGTCAGTGCAGCAGTAGAACGGGACTGTTGAAAACAAAATGATCTATCTACATTTTATAGAAGATTTCCCCAGGCAAGATTCCCTCGATTGCATAGATTTGCTGCTAGGATGTTGAGCATATTCGGATCTACGTATGTATGTGAACAGTTCTTTTCTTGTATGAAGATCTGCAAACCACAACATAGAAACCACCTGTCTGATCTGAACTTGAAACATATTCTTCGCTTGTGTGTTAGCCAGGCTATGACTCCAAATATTGCAAAATTAGTACGCGAGAAAAGAGGAAAAAAATCTCGACAAAGCGTTTAGCTTGGGCACGGTAGTGACACGAAGTGATGGTGTGTTTCAAAAGTTGAAATATACTT
Source organism: Periplaneta americana (assembly GCF_040183065.1). Lineage (NCBI taxonomy): Eukaryota > Metazoa > Arthropoda > Insecta > Blattodea > Blattidae > Periplaneta > Periplaneta americana. Next base: position 76,699,824 of record NC_091127.1, read on the forward strand.
TGCATACTACTCACCAAGATAGGGCCTATATATAGTTTAATCTGTATATTATGTAGAAAAATGTGTGTTAAAAAACACTGTTTTCAAGTTTCCGAGTATATAAAGTGTTGCAGTACTGCTTAAAGTATTTATTTATATGTTTGTATGATTATAGCAGTTTCGGAATTTTATTTATATATGCAAACGCTTCTGCAAGTGGCTGTATTATGAGTTTCATATTATTTTAAGTACATTAAATTTGATTACAAACCAAGATATTTTGTTACATTGATTTATCACGGTTGTACAGTTTTGTTTTCGTACAAATGTATTGTAATTGTGCTGTTCCCATACTATGTCAGAAGAATGGATCGCGCTCTGCCAGTGCATAGACCCGCACCACCACTGTTCAGATGAACCTTCTCTCCACGCTGTGCTCAGTATGCAGAGATTGCCGAGCAAAGAGCAGGGTGGCTACGTCGTATGACGTCACAGAGCACGGAACATGCCGGTCACTGTTGTAGGAGAAAGAAATTTGAGTGAGCAACAGTCAGTTATTGTCGGGTGACAGAAGGTATAAAATCTGTTAGCTAGAATGCCTAAATTCAGTAAAGCATTGCAAAGTAAACTTCATGCTTAGTTAATGATTTTGGTGCCCATGTGTTTTCACCTGATGGAACAGTTTTGTTATGTAATGTTTGTGAAAAGATAGTTAATCACGAAAAAAGTATTTTATAAGTCAACATGTGCCACCTACGAAGTGAATATGTGAGTTATGTTGATATAATTTAAATTTATGCTAAAATATATTATGTCTTTTTAAAATTTATAATGCTTTTTCAAAGATTATTGTTCCTTTTTTACGTTTTTTATTTCCTTTTTTTTTTTGCCTGCCTATTTTAACTGTTATAAATCCCTAAACATCCGGGCTCTAATAATAACATAGTTTTGTTTATAAAAGCGTGGGAATATTGAAGTGAAAAATAATTTCAAAACAACCAAACATAATACGAAATAAGAGCAATTTGTCTCTGTAGAGGCAAAATTATTATTTAAGTTATGAATTTTCAGAAAAAAATACATTAACACTCACTCAAAAATAGCTTGAATTGCTGTTTATTTAATTTGCTGTAGGAATAATAGTGAAACAAATGAAACGTGCTTCTTTAAAAATAAAATAATCTTTCCTGACTTTTTAATAATTCTGTACGCCTATATGAGAATATTGTATGTTAAGAAAAATTACAATACAAGGTATACGAAATATCCCAAATACCTGTCGGAAAAGGAAACCTTTGGGTGTCCATATTTCACACAGCATCGTAGAATACAAAGCAATTGGACAAAAGCCTACTGAGGACTTTGTTAAAAAGATAAAGACCGAGCTTTCAGCATCGACGGGTATTTTCTAAATAAGCTGATTTCCGCCGAGTCCACTAGACTGATGCCACATTCTATCCTTTCACGTACACATGCACCCCAACCCTCTCTCACGTAACATCCCTATCCTTCACTCCACAAAGAGTAGAGCACAGAGATTACTATCGCTGTCTTGTTTTGTTTTGCAGATGCTTTTGTGAAGCTGCGCAAAACATCTATTGTCTTCTGCTACAGAGTCTATTTCCATAAAATTACTCCGTTACAAATGAATGGATCTCAATTAAAATGTATGAGCTATTTCGTTCTTTTTCTATCTTTAGTAAATTTAAAACAACTAACTTGTTACACAGTTTAGTATTAAAATATTCTAAAATTCCAAATTCATTGGAAAATTTCGTTGGCGGATTCTTCCATCCATTTCCCCAAATCGCTCTTTAATAATGCAGAAAAGAGTCCTCCTGCCTTTAGAGATCATGACGTGGGTTCGATTCACGCTTGCGTTGAATAGGCCTACCAAGTTTCGTTTATTCCAAACATATTTGTGACTGTTGGTAGTTATGTATATAGCATCCTTGACCAGATATAAGATTGGGCATTCCCATTTTATGAAAATGAAACATATAAAAAAGAAAAACCACTAGCATCTCTACTGTCGAAAATGAATTTTTTCGTAACGACCGCTAGATGGCAGTACGGCAGCAAGCTATTACTCCATGCAATTCCATCATGGTTATGTGTTTTCTTTTGCAGTCGCTAGATGGCGACATAGTGAAATTGATAAAAGTTGTCTCGAAAGTGTATTACGCTGATCAATTTATTAGATATGATCATGGATAGCATCGTTAAAAAGCAGACTAAAAATAAGCAAAGACTATATATTTTTCAAACAAGGTATTTCAAAAGTGACGTATAATTTTATTGTTATTAACAATGAACGACAAAAATCTGAGGTACGTCGAATCTTGCATTTTGAAAGGAATATTTTACGGAAACAAAATGTTTTCGTGACTATTGTTGTGCCAATTATGACGTCATGATATCTTTTAGCTTCTTTAGCATCATCTGCAAGAACATAATATGTATTATTATTATTATTATTATTATTATTATTATTATTATTATTATTATTATTATTATCGTAATATTTAATTTGTTTCATTTGTTATGGTTACTATGGTAACAATTTTAATGTTGATGTATTTTGTTACTTCCTATGTTATGAAATCAATTTAATTAATGAAATCAACATGAAACAAGACATTCTTAACAGAAAATATCTTTGTATGTCTCTGACATGTATGTTCCCTGAATTTTGCTTCTATTCTACAATTGAGGTTACAAAGTGGGCGTACCCCTCATGTATTACGACACTACGATGGATATGATTCATTGATTAATATGACCATATACCTGATAGTTTAGCGATCTAAGACATCAGTACGAAGACCATTTTCATAGCACAGCTGAATTCTGCGCCATGTCCTGGCAGATGTTTTGCGGAGATAACCAAGGTTCACTTCATTGAAGACATCTTCCACAGCTGCTCGTAATTGTTCCGTTGTGTTAGAGCGGTGATTTCGCACTTTGTCCTTGATGAACTCCCAGAGAGCATTATCAGGTGTTGTGAGATCGGGACTTCGTGGAGGCCAGGAAAAGGTGCTTAATCATCTGTAGATCCTCTTCCAATCCACCGGCTGGGAAAGGCTATATTCAGATATGGGGGCACTTGTAATGCGAAGTGTGCTGGCGCAGGACCACAGTGTCTTCGATACCAGCTTGTTGCAATTGTGACACCAACCATTCACTAAACATGTCCTGGTAGGCTGATCCATTAACGGGTCTTTTTGTCGACCTTCCACTTCTGGAACGGTCTTTCACATTACCCGTGCGAATGCATGTTTTTCCCACTCAAACACTGTTGCTTGCCTTGGCGGTTCTACACCGAAGCGGTCATGATATTTCACCTTCATTGTTTCCACGGTGTCGCCGGTATGACGTCTTTCATCAAGCCAAACCGCTGTCACTAATCTTTGTTTGATGGTAAACGGACTCTGTTCAGCCATGTTTGTTTCTAACTACACGGTTACTATGATAGCATGGTACCAATGTCAACATGTGGGTACCAACATTCACAAAGTAAGTGAAATAAGAATACATGAGGGAGGGGGGTACGCCCACTTTGTGATCTCACTGTACTCACAGTTGACTGAGAAATAGGGGATAGATTTGGATGAATTTCGTTAAAATGTACGCATATATCTTGTTGCGTATATCTTCTGTCATCAAGTTATATCATCAGAATCTCAATAATTCTCTCGTTTTCTGTTAACATAATCTTGTTTTATGTTGATTTCATGAATAAAACTGTTTTCGTAACACAGGGACTAACAAAATTATATATCAACAATAAACTGTTAACATAGTAACCATAACCATGATGCTTCTTTACAAAACAAATGAAATATCACACACAAATGTATTCTATTAAGTTATATTAAAAACTGTAGACTGCCTTTTAAAAATATGAACATTGACCTTATAACTCGTACAACAATAGTCGCAAAAATATTTTCTCACCATAAACATATTCCTTTCTAGACACAAAGTTTGATTTGTGAGAGCTTTTTGTCCAAAATCCGTTGATTGAACTTTAATTGCAATTATGCGTTACTTTTGAAAAACCCTGAAGACCAGGCATACCAATTTCAACATTTTACTTCCATAATTTGTGGTTTCGAAATTCTTGTCACATAATGTTTAAAATTTACTTTACTGTAACCAGAATCAAAATTAAATTGGAAAATTTTGTCTTGTTTAATGCTTTTTAGATATTGCTAGAAGTGTCGATTTGTGTTTTTTTTTACTCCAGATTAAAATCGCAAGTTTCTTGTTTATGTTAGTTAATTAGGATACAATTAATTATACTTAATCACTCATTTAAAGTTTGTGTGACTGCAACCTGTGTATATTTTTGTGTGACTTTACTTCGTTTATAGTGTTTTTTTTTCCTTTTTATTTCTGTTATTGTATTTGTATTCCTGGTGTTGTGGAAGAGAAGGCCTGATGGCCTTAACTACACCAGAATAAATAAATAAATAAATAAATAAATAAATAAATAAATAAAAAAAAAAAAAAAAAAAAAAAAAATATCTCAAGATTATGGTTATTCCATGAAATGTGGAAAGTAGACTTCACTTTTCTTTAATAATTGAAAATATTCCAATAATTTTAATGTTAAACTTCATTACTTTAAATGTATGTTCTATAGCTTGTCACGTTTCCGCAACAAGCTCTTCAATTCTTTTGTATAATTTGATAGCATGAAAATCATTCATCAAACTGTTAAAATACAGACTTCATTTGCATTATTTGGGTTATTTTTATAAAGTTCTTAATCCATATTTTGATAATATTCACTCCATATGTACATATATATACATTTCCGTGCCTGTAAATCCTACTTTTGTTCTAACAAATCTTTATATTAGGCCTATACAGAGTGAAAAGTAATTAAACCGACAAACTCCGGGAGAATGTATGGGACACCAAAACAAACGGTTTTCTCTAATTTCATCATATTTTCCTCAGAATCTATATTAAATCGGCAGAAGGCGTATGCGTTCTTCAGTTCATGATACTCTTCAAATTCCTATTTTGTTGTACGTCTTGACCCAGTGCAGTGCTTTATTAAACCGGTCTGGTGGTGCGGATATTTGCTGCAGCAGGAGAAATAAAGCATCATCCTTAATTCTTTCACCGCGTTAGACAATCCATGTCCCGCCGAAGTAAACTTTGTAGTCAGGTCAATGGAGATATTTTTGAACATCTTTTGATTTTGTTGTGTAACTGTTTTATAAGACACTAAAGCATGGTAATGGTTTGTGTTAAATTAAGATTTGGTGTCCTCGTGAAATAGTGTCTCATAGCACAATATGACATTAGGGAAGACCATTTGTTTCGGTGTCCCATAGAACCTCCCGGAGTTTGTCGGTTTAATTACTTTTCATCCTGTATTTATTTACTTGTATTTGATTACACAGCAAAGACTTCATTTATGTACCAAAATTCTCACAAAGAATAGCTTTTCCCAATCAGAATCAAAATATTTAATAGCGCCTCATGCAAAAGCAATTGCTGTACGAGTGCAAAATTAATATTGAACGCGGAGTAGTTACTTCAATTTCAGACCAAGGGATGCGCTGATGTGGTAGTAGCGAGCCACGGTAGCAAAAGACATGCCACAGCCACCAGTAGTAACCTTCATATCCCTGCCGTGTCCACGATGAGTCTGCAACATTTTGAAAGTCTGTAACTTCTGCATTTCATATTGTACAGCTGTGATTCCGGAAGGAGCAGAAGGAGAACTCAAAAAGTTTATGTGGTAATGTTGTGGTGCGCGCAATAGCCGTAGTGGCGCTGCAACAATAGATTGTTTCTAAAATGGAGATTCTAAACGAGCGTGCACAGGCCGTGTGGTGGTATGCAGAAATAAAGTCATTATTCAAGTGCAACGAAACTTTCGTGATGTTTACAATAAGGACCTCCGACATTCAAGAGGATAATATTGTCACTGGTAAGTACTTGGATATATTAGGTAATTTTACCGTGACCAAGACAGCAGCCATGCAGCCAACAATAATCTTCGAGCAGAATGACACATTTCCCAATCGTTGGATTGGCCGTGGCGGTCCAATTCCTTGGCCTCCGCGTTCCTCCGACATTACTCGACCAGATTTTTTTTTTCTGGAGGTACATAACGACAGAGTATACACTACAAAAGTTGTTGACATAATAGACTTAAAACGTCGCATAAGACATGCCATAAACTCTGTCACAGAAGACATCCTGAATAACACATGGCGTGAAATCGACTATAGATTTGACATTCTTCGCGCTACCCGAGGCGCCCATGTGGAAGTGAACTGAACTGAATTATGTGAGTAACACTAAAAAATTGAGTTACATGATCATTTTCACGTATAGTAATTATACTATACACATTTTCCTTTACACTAAATATTTGTTTAAAATGATGGAGTCTCATTGTGGACATCGTGTATATTTCCAAAATTTCATCCTTGCCAGAAATCACAGTCACTGAAATATGAGAGAAAGATACAAGTTAAATCACTATCGTTACCTATAGAACGACATTACACCTCTACCGCAATATTTTTAAGTCTACTTCAAATAAACTCGTAGGCTACAAGGTCCACCTTCACAACAGTCAGCCGTGACCGTATGTGGGATTAGAACCCAATCGATTGGACTTACGATGCCGTTATTGCTGCAGTATCATTCTATTACAGACCACACGAATAAACTTTTATAAATTTTCTCTTCTCTAGTCTGGAGGAAATTGTGCAAACTAGAAATGTATGACATGCGGAATCGTTGTCCATTTGGATAATATGTCTCCGTCTAACACAAAGAAGAATAATACTCGTGTAATACAGAAGATAAGGAACCCTGCATTTCCCTCAGGGAATAATAAAACTCAGGACAACTAACTTTGTTGGTGCATATGTTAATACCCGCATGTATACGTTGAACTTCACCGAACATGCATATTGCCCAATTCATTTAATGGAAAAAAGAAACTTCGGAATTTATTTCAGCGTGTGGTTAAGATGAGACAGAAAACAATATGTATCTATTTTCAGAAGCGTGGGTCTTCTTAAAGTAGGATGTCAGAAATAAATATTTCCCAAGAGTGCGATGTGAGGTGTGTTTTACATCTTTTAGAAAGAATATATCCCTCTAAAGAGGCGAAAATACTCCGTATTTCGCAGCGTGGTGAAGATATACGTATACTTTATAATGGACTTTCACAGGAGCCATAATGTTTCCACATCCTTTCTCTCTTTCTCTACAGGCTTGCACTGAATGTCTGATTTTCATCTGTTTTAAAAAGTTTGACCTCTGGCATTCCCATTTCCTTTATTTCGCTAATGCATCACGGTCATATGACATCACTGCCCTCCTTTCAGAAAGAAGTGGGGATCAAATCCTCCCATATATATCTGATTTATGTTCATGGGGCGCAACATTTTATTTTCTAGACGCTTTCCATTTCTTGTACCCATTTGTACTGTGTCTAACTCACATTTCATACTAGGACAGCGGCTTCCATATTTCGTCACTTCTACATCAATCTCTCGAGTGCGGTTCGTTTTTATTCGAGATGAATGCAATGTGCAGATATTGGGTTTAGGAACATTGTGTGACAACAACATTTTTCTTTTCTTTGCAATAGCATTGCCAAAAATTAATAACACAAGACATGTAGACTTACGATGGAAATGTTATGATTTACTGTATGTGTAGGCCTACCCGTATAAAAATTACTGTGCAAAATGTACTAAAATTATTTCCATGGTGTCCAGTAGAGATGAACAACGATCGAGAAAGCAAGACTAACAGCGCCCGCAAAGTCGAAAACCCGCACGACAATGCTGTATACGTCGCGTCGTTGACGTAAAGACTGTTTGTGAGTGTTTCGAGACGTCGAGATTGATCACTCCCGAAGTCACGAACGTCAAGCAACCTCGAATCGCCACAATTGTTTATATCTGACTGAACTTTTATCTACTTTGGCAACTATTATATATGTATAAACAATCAAGGAGCTTATTTGAAACATCATCACTGTCTTTCATTGTATAATAATCCGTTCTCCAGTCTTTATTTAATTACTAGGCCCTTATTAAAAGGCTAGAAATTATCTTTTCATATGTTTGAGATGAAGTGTGCAATCTCAAGTAAAAGTATATTAACGTTATGTTTTATCTTTCGTAGAAAAACAAATTTATTTGAGATTTTTTTTTAATTATACAGGGTGTTTCAAAAATACGGGGCATAATTTCAGGTATGTATTTCCCACATGTAGACAATCAAAATAGTTCATTACAACATGTGTCCGGAAATGCTTCATTTCCGAGTTATGGCCTTCACAACACTGAAATTCACCGGAACGTTTTTCTTTTCGCACGTCGTTGTCATTACAGAAGATGTTCAAAATTTCCACCTCCTGCTTGAATACAGACCTCACATCGATGTCTCATTGACCTGCGAACACGATCCCAAACTCCAGGAGTATTGCGTATGTCCTCAGAACATGCCACAATTCGATTCCGAAGGGATTCCAAATCAGGCACCGGAGACGAATAAACCAATGATTTTAAATGGCCCCACAAGTAGAAATCGAGAGGGTTCAGATCAGGTGAGCGTGGAGGCCAAGCAATTGGGCCACCTCTACCTATCCATCGATCAGGAAACCTTCGATCCAAGTACCGGCGAGCCGTACGACTGAAGTGTGCAGGAGCGCCATCTTGCAAGAAGTGAATGTGTTGACGATTGATCAGTGGAGTGTCTTCTAAAACATGAGATATGATGTTTTCCAGGAAGTTTGTGTACGCCTGCCCCGTAAATCTGTTTACAAGTACATGGGGTCCAACTAATCGATCACCAATGATACCGGCCCACATGTTGAGGGAGAACCGCACCTGGTGATGAGATGGAACAGTTGCACGTGGGTTTTCATACCCCCATACATGCTGATCGTGGAAATTTGTTATGCCATCTCGTGTGAACTGTGCGTCATCTGTAAATAATACTAAGGCAGGAAAGTTCGGATTTACACCACACTGCTGCAAGAACCACTGACAGAACCTAACTCGTGCAGGGTAATCTGCTGGTGACAGGGCCTGTACACGTTGCAAATGATAAGCATACAATTGATACACTTTCAACAGTCTCCAGACAGTCGTATGAGGAACATTGACTTGCAACGCTACCCTTCGTGTGCTGATAGAAGGAGTCATGTCCACAGCCTCCAGAATCTCCTCCTGTACTTCTGGAGTTGTAGATCTTGGTCGTCCCCTTCCCAAACCAGGAGAGTTAAATTTTCCATACTCGCACAGACGGTAATGGAGACGTATAAATGTCTTCCGATCTGGACATTGTCGCTGTGGGTACCTCTCCTGGTACAGACGACGAGCCAGCGCAGCATTGCCGTCCGCCTTACCGTACATGAAGTGTATCTCTGCCAGCTCTTGATTTGAATACATGTCGCACAGTCTAACGCCTACACGACACTGAATGTAACCTTCGCCTCGGAATGAACTGTCAGAGTGCCCTCTTAATGTCTCCTTTGACGGCAACGACCTGCGGAAAGAAAAACGTTCCGGTGAATTTCAATGTTGTGAAGGCCATAACTCGGAAATAAAGCATTTCCGGACACATGTTGTAATGAACTATTTTGATTGTCTACATGTGGGAAATACATACCTGAAATTATGCCCCGTATTTTTTAAACACCCTGTAGAACAATAGGTAATATATAATAGAAACATAACATTTTGATAACTAAGATACTGTTCTGTTTTGTCTTTTTGTCTCATTTAAACATTTATAATATTATTTATTTCAATGATGTATGTTATTCAATGTTACGAAATCTTTCCACGCCGACCAAATGCTATTTCGAGAAGGATGAGCGAGACTCGAAGCGCACGAGAATGACGAGACAAGATTCGAAAGACAAATTCAACGAACACAGCGAGCGAGAGCGCTAGTCAGTTTTATTCATGTCTAGTGTTCAGACGAACGGGGTCAAGTCATTTTTGTGCAAATGGAGTTTTGTTCTCCAGATGGAATACACAAGTTAAATTTTACAATTGAGTGTGCAAAAAAAGAAAATAATACTAACATTTGATGTGTGTTATCTGTGTAAACATTTATTCGCAATAAGGGTCCAAAATTTAACTTTCATTTATCTCAAAGTTCATTTTTATTACTTATCTCTCTTTACCCAAACACCGTAGATTTATTCGAAGCTAATATTCACACAAGTATTCAGGCGGGTGTGGAAATAAGCTACAAATTTAGATGACGTTTGTAAAGTGCAGAGTCCTAGCGTATAGGCTCAAAAGTAAACAGGCAATCCCACTATTATCTATTTTCATTAGGTACGAATAGTCATATATTTAACTTCATAACGTAGACAATTGTATTATATAAAATATTCATTAACTATATATGTAAGTTCATCCGAGTAGAATGACTTTCATAGTAAAGATTAGGCCAATTTTATTTCCATGGCATCCGTCCTATCACCACTATCATCCTTTGTAGTAGGCCTATATTGGACTAGATCATAGATTGTCCTTTTCCGTGAGCAAATGAATCTCATCTATTAAACCTTTTACAGTACAGACCAGTGTCATCATTTTTTTCTTCCGAGCCAGTAGATGTAGTCTGTATCCATTGATTCTGTAACATTTTTACCCAATCTAGTTTGCTTTAATTTTGTACTGAACTGAAGTGATATGATTTTAGTTCCTGAAGAATTTCATAAAGAATTTTGTGACCTAACAAGTAACATAATTTCTACTGTGTTTGATCTTGATAAATCCTGTTTCCGAAGGATCCAAATACTGCTTCCTAACATTACTACTGGAAATTCCGAAGTTCTGCTTGCTTCTGGAGATGTAGCTATTATTTTTTGGTGAAATTTAATGTATTTAACATTTATAAAATTTTTATCTTTCTGTTAGTCTCATTCATTCATAGTTTCCCGTCCAAGGAAAAATCTTTCACTGCAAACCCAGCATTCTTCAATATTTTCTATTTTCTGTCTTTCTCTCAGTCTCCGCATATGATCAAGAAAAATTTCTTATTTGCCTTCACTTTTCTTGCACAGTTAACGACTAACATCATTTCTAAATTGGTTTCTGTGAGGTCCCTGTGTTTCTGAGGCAATATGTTTTTGTAGGCAGAGAAAGATCTCTCTATGTCAGCCGTGGCGAAAATTTTATCGTGCGCCGAGCCACTGTGTAACCTGCAACGTGCATAGAACCTATGGAGGGAGGCGGACACCTGAAGGGGAAGTGAAGCAACTGTCTGACTTATTAACGGATTTTCATTTTCCTTACGTCAAGCACTTAAATATAATTTTATACAGTATAAGGTTGCAAATTAATGTTTAGTATGCACAACAAAGAAAGAAATGAACAAGAAAACATAGGATACATTACCACAACCTAAAATTAACTGTCGTCAGAATGTCTCTGCAACAGTTTCAAAATCAGGAATTATGTCACTTACAGCCAGTCGTAGTTTATCACGAAGGTATTTGTCTGTCAGTCGTGATCTAAATTTGGTTTTTATTATTTTCATTGTTGAAAATAATTTTTCACAAACGTAAGCTCTAGCGAACATGGCTTCAACAGAGCAAGCGAAATAACGAAGCTTCGGATATTTATTTTTTGGCAAAAGTTCAACATTTGTCAAGTCCTTACATCTAGCTTTCATTTAACATCACATTGTAAATCTGTCAGGTAACCGCATTATTCGTACATTTGCTAAAAAAAGGATCGATGTACAGAGATAATAATAATAATAATAATAATAATAATAATAATAATAATAATAATAATAATAATTCTTAACCTTTTACTGTTTCATGAGTGACATGTCGTATAATGCCGTTTTATGTAATACAACCGTTTTCCTCTTAATACTTGTGAACAAATCACACATTTAATATTCTCATCATATTGGCAGCAAAAAAATGCGTCCTCCCATCCTACTTGAAACTTTATTTTTTTTTTATAGCGGTACATGGTTTCGAGAGACATTTTGCGACGATACGTCACTCGCAGATCAGAGCCAAATTCAAATGGAACAGAGTTTGACTCCAGTGAGTGAGAGAGTGGGGTTTAGAGGCGGTAGGAAGCATGAGAAACGCACAGCTATCATTTCGAGCATACAATGTGCTCGTGAGTCACATTTTCACCACGGCTGCCCTACGTCGCAAGACGTTATGAATGCAAACTTAAATGAACATATTTATACAGTGTCAAAGTCTTCATTCAAATTTTCACCATAAATAACCTAATTCACTGAACAAAAGAATCCGTAGTCCGGGTTCGCGTTTATGATCCTGTCCAGTTTGTTTTAAAAAAGTTTTGTAATGTTTTACAAAGAACAATTGTCGTAGAAAATATTCGGAAGCAGAATAGCAGTGCTTACCTCTTTACTGCAACAATCGCAGAATACGACATCCTCACAATATGATCTAATAAAATATTTTCCTTTAATGCACTGTGCAAAGAGTACACTTTTGGAACCTTCAATTGGAGGCACATTAGAACCACATTATCACACACAAACAGAATGAACAAGCACATTCATCGCCTACGACGTTCACACACTGCAAAGACAGTTTAGCGAATGATTCCAATTTTAAAAGAATCTAAATTGCTACTCGTACTGGAAAAGGAAGAGAGAGTATTTACAACCTTCCTGAAAGAGGGTTCTTTTGACCTAAATTATTTGTCGGCAGTTTCCTTGAACCTTCTACATTTCCTCTCTACTATTCTCACAATATCCAACTTAATAAATCCATTTATGACACGCAGTCTGTAGAGGGTCGTCGGTAAAGTGTTGTAAAAAGTGAACTTGCGTCCAGGGAAAGGTCCTCTAACATTGCATTGTAAAAATCTTAACACTTTATTTGATTTTTATGTTAATTAGTTTTTTTCCTTCGTCAATCCTGATTCCTGAAGCTAAAATAAGGGACATAAAAATCGAGAAACTGTGGTGTTCACTCAAAACATTAAAATATGTGAATATTATAGATTTATTAATTTGTCATACAGAATAATATCTGTAATATTGACAATTAATATTTGAGGAGAAAAATTCGCTCTGGCGCCGGGGATCGAACCCGGGTTCTTGGTTCTACGTTGACCACTGTCAATATTACAGATATTACTTTGTATGACAAATACTATAATATTCTCATAGCTAGCAATGCCTATGTCTGTACAGGTTACTGTGCACTTAACTGCGGATTTCCGGCGAAATACGTCACTCAACAGAGTGCGCTCTTAGTATAATGGCAGTTGGTAGTTGACATTGGACATATACGTCAACATATATGCCTAACGTCCACACCTGTGGAGTAACGGTCAGCGCGTCTGGCTGCGAAACCAGGTGGCCCGGGTTCGAAGTTACTTGGTTGAGGTTTTTTCCGGGGTTTTCCCTCAACCCAATACGAGCAAATGCTGGGTAACTTTCGGTACTGGACCCCGGACTCATTTCATCGGCATTATCACATTCATATCATTCAGACGCTAAATAACCTGCGATATTGATACAGCGTCGTAAAATAACCCAATAAAATAAAAAAATATATATGCCTAACTTGGAGACATGCCATAAAGGGAAACATTGGAGGAGGAGAATTCGATCCGGTGCTGTGGATTGAACTCGGCGTACCTCAGTGGTCGGAGCGCTTGGTACGTAGAACCAAGGACCCGGGTTCGATCCCCGGCGCCGGAGCGAATTTTTCTCCTCAAATATTAATTAAAACATGCATTTAAACGGAATATGATGTAGCATGATTAAGCTAAACATTGCTTAAATATGCATTATGCATGTTTTTATCCCCAAAAAGGACAAAACATGCAAATATGCACGGAAAAAGTACACATATTTGAAACCGGAAAGTAATGAAATGGATAAGTACTAAGTTTGAGCTATGTTCTATGTTCCTATAAAAACATACATTTGCATGAAATTCTCGTCTCTGTGATATGACTAGTGCTGGTGGTGACAATGATCATGGTGATGAAATCCAGTTCCAGTTGCATGAAAAGAGAATTGGACACCCTGACTCTCAAAGTACCGGGAAAGGAAGTAATCCATCACATTTTCCAACTGTCTTGTTCTCCCAAAATAAAACGCTGAATTAGCAACATAGTCCGGCTGTAATTAATTTACCTGACACGTCGGTCGAGCAGAATTGGTGTCGATGCAGTGTTGGACGCTATTGAAATTTTAAAGATGCAATTCCACGTCTGATCATGACACGGCGCCTACACAACGCCCAAGCTTCAACATGCATTTGACATAACATTGCACTCCTGAAATATGCATATCTGTTTCGATCGGTTTTCCTATTTCCAGCACACGCGCTCAGAAACAACATTTATATATGCATTACACACTATGTACGAGAGACGAACGGCCGTCCATGTTCGATGTTTCCATAACAATGATGTTTGGTTAGATGTGCTGACAATTTCATCTAAAATAAAACACGAAACGTAACCTATACTTCCATGCGAGCCAGAAATAAACTGTATGCAACAAAATAAAGGAAAATATGGGAAATTGCTGCGACAAAATTCAAAAAGATGGAGCGAATGAGGTTACATTACATTACTTTGAGAGATCTCTTCACATATCTGAATATCTATCACCATTCCTTCTACAAGTTTGAGAAGCATCGTATTTCAGCAATGTTAGGTAGGATATTACTTGTCATAGAGACAAATTAATGCTCCCAAGGAATTACTATATTTCACTCTCGAGGGTCTTACGTTCTAGTAGATATTACAGTATGTTTCAGTGGTTATAAATTTAACATACAAGAAAATCCAAGTCACACTCTGCAAATTAGTGTTTGCTGTATTGGCCTTGCCTAGTTTTAAGACCAATAAGTACAGTTCCGGTAAAATATTACGATCGAACGTGTATCGAAATACGGTAAAAAGAAAGAAATTAGGGAATTAATATTGACTATTACACTTTTACTACGTCATAATACTTTTGACCAATAAAACGGTACGAAAGGACGTATTTCAACCATTCATGGCTGCTTATCGCACAATTTTATCGCGTCCCTAGCATTTGTTCAATTTTATCACTACCCTAGCATTTGTTTATTTGTTTGCCAACATTTCAAACTGCACTGGTCTGGACGTCAAAAAACAGAAAATTACAAACCACTCCAGTCGATGCACAGCAATTTCAAATATGACTCGCATTGGCATTCAAGAACATGAATTAATAAAGATCACTAGTCATACCTATGCATCTTCCCTGAAATCCTATTTACAAATAAATGAAGAGCACCATTCGGAAATCCTGAATAAGTTGAGGAATACACCATTTACATCAACGAGTTCACTTCTTTTACGCACACGTCCAATATAACATCAACTGAACCACCAACCACTAAAACATTCAAATTTGAAAATCGTACCTACTTTCAATAATTGTTTCTTTTAAAATTATTCATGTTTATTTTTTGTCATCATCGTTAATTAAAACTATTCTGTTTATCTCATCATCCCTAATTAAAACTTTTCTAACACTTGTTTATATTATTTAGGTTATGTTATAGCTTCTGCTATATGATATTATGGATAGTTACGATCAGAGATTGTTTAATACTAAGATTTATTGCAAATCATCTGTAAAGTGGCGTTGATTACTGGGATCGGATAACTGAAGTGGAATGCAACTGTATTAATAAAAATGAAATTGAATCAACAAATCCTTCTTGACTACTAACCGTCTACAGAGTTCAATGAAGATTCCATAGTTGGCACACCTGATATCAGGAAAACAGCTAACTCTGCCATCTAGCATGCATCTAGCGTAGCCTAATATTTGTAATGTTGAGATGGTACAATTATACATTTGAAGAGAGTTGTATTTTCGTAAGTCAATTAATATTTTGTTGCATTGGAGTACTTCGTTACTTCTAATCTTTATATAATTTCTTCTAAACGTGTAATAGTCAATTAAATCCCATTCGAGTGTTGATTTTCTGTAGATAAATCAAAACCTCTAGTGAGATTACTGTTGATAAAATGGCATATTGAAATGGTATGTTAAGAATTAAGGAAGAAGTAACAAAACAATTTCAAATACCATGTATCGGAAGAAAGAAGCAACCCTATCTGATCAATAGAAAGAATGTAAAAAGTTCAATACTAACGCAAGAGCTTAATGTAGACAATAAGAACAAAATACGATTATCTGCTTTAATCTCATTATCTGAAATATCTTCAACAATTGACGCACAATATGTTTCTTCACACAGTTGAATGTCCCTTCAGGAAATATCGTGCAGATCGGCCGTTACTACATTCTTGCCATTTATATTCACTTTCTTTAATTATTGTTTATCTAATTATTACTATTATATCATTATATATTATATTTATACTTGTTTGTATTTTCTATTTAATTACATATTATCATATACTATTTTATATCCGCGCTGGTTTGAGTCCTCATGGGGGAAGAAATTTTCTCATGAAATTTCGGCCAGTGTATGAGACCGGTGCCCACCTAGTATCGTGATGCACTTGGGGAGCTACGCTAGGTAGCGAAATCCGGTTGCGAATACCAGCTATAACGGCTGGGGGGGATCATCGTGCTA
This sequence comes from Periplaneta americana, assembly GCF_040183065.1. Taxonomy (NCBI): domain Eukaryota; kingdom Metazoa; phylum Arthropoda; class Insecta; order Blattodea; family Blattidae; genus Periplaneta; species Periplaneta americana. Next base: position 76,716,427 of record NC_091127.1, read on the forward strand.
ACCACACGATACATCCATTCTGGTTGGATGATCGTCCACCTCTGCTTCGGCATGTTGGTGTGAGCCGGGTGGTCGGTCTACGCCCTTCATGGGCTGTAGCGCCTCGGATTATTATTATTTTATATCCAGCCTTGCTTTATTTCTGGTCGTTTCCACTGCGCCATATTGGTCAAATCCTTATTCGCCTTTAACATCTTACGTTGTAGACGTACCCAGTATGCTTTGTGACATTTCAAGATCTGTACGAATTCATATATTTTTCCTTTGCTAGCATAGCGAACATTCATTTGCAGAATGGATGTTTTCAGAGTCTGTGAGAGAGTCGACGTTCTTGGGATGGATAGAATCTGTGCGACGAGAGGCTTCAGAGTAACGAGCTGATGGGGGTGGGTGGGGGTACAATTAAACCCGTTATCGGTAGCTTATCCAGGACACGGTAGATAAACGCACTGCAGTGGCGATTATCACGTGATATATTGCTAACAGCCTCTCCATAGAGGATGTGCGGGTACAATGATACAATTTTACGCGGCCTAATCTCATTTATTTCTTTTCTGTTCCCGGATTCATTCTAGCAATTTGCGGTAAAGTACGGATTACATTGAGAGTAAGAGCTTGCATATCAAAAAGTCTAACCGGTTACTGGCTGACGGACTTCATTGTTACTGCAATAAGTTAACTTTTCGTGATGAAATATCCATGTAAATACAGTTTCGCAATCACAGTTCTATTACTAAGTGTTATAGTTAAAATGTTCCCCATTTTGAAGTCAATTTCCAGATTTAGTTGGAAATCAACTCTTAACCCTTGCGTTCATTATCATGGCCAGCTAGTATTATGGTCATGACGTTATGTAATATGTTATAAATTGTATGTTATATATAAAATACGTTGATATTCCTTAATTTTATATAACATTAAGGAAGCTCATTAGAATAATAATTACGATGAAAGAGTAATGGAACGGAGAAAAATTCTCTCCGGCACCGGGATTTGAATCCGGGTTTTCAGCTCTACGTGCTGATGCTTTATACACTAAGCCACCGGATACCACCCCGGCGTCGGACAGAATCGTCTCAGATTAAGTTCCAACTCTTGGGCTCCCTCTAGTGGCCGCCCTCTGCACGTAGGACGGCACGTCTATGAACGTAGGACCGAAGTCCACACATGTGCTGAGGTGCACTCGTTATGAGTGACTAGTTGGCCGGGATCCGACGGAATAAGCGGCCACTAGAGGGAACCCAAGAGTTGGAACTTAATCTGAGACGATTCTGTCCGACGCGGGGGTGTTATCCGGTGTGACTTAGTGGATAAAGCATCAGCACGTAGAGCTGAAAACCCGGGTTCAAATCCCGGCGCCGGAGAGAATTTTTCTCCGTTCCATTACTCTTTCATCGTATGATGACGCAGAATATCTGCATGGAAATATCATATGTACTTCAGTACATTAAAATAATATATATGATATGCGTAAATCACCTCGTGATTTAAGACGGCGCTTATTCCGTCTCATAACGAGTGCACCTCAGCACATGTGTGGACTTCGGTCCTACGTTCATAGACATCTATGACGTAGTGCAGAGGGCGGCCACTAGAGGGAATCCAAGAGTTGGAGCTTAATCTGAGACGATTCTATCCGACGCCGGGGTGGTATCCGGTGTGGCTTAGTGGATAAAGCATATATAGAATAATTTTTATGTAAGGTTTAAAAAAAAAAAAGAGCAAAATCATTTCAACGGCAGTCAACTGAAACCCCGTCAGCTTCCATGCGTACCATTACACCGATTGTTTTACGTGGGCCCTCCCCATCCTTTACCACACGCTCAATTGACTGCAGTGGCCGGGACATGAACCTGCGATCTTAGGCATGATATGATGACCGGACATATCTTGTACGCCTTAAACCGCTCGGCTAACGAACCCGATACGAATTTACCCGATTATGCAGGTATATGAACCCCTGGTTAACAGTTACAGACATTTGCGTGCAATAGTGGTATACGTCTTCCGGCTTCTAACAGCGTATTCCGAATCTCACCGGACCGGTGGACAACAATGACGTCACGCTGCAGCGAAATAGGAACAAAACTGCTGGAAGGATCTATGGCTATCATGGCGACTGTATAAGTTGTCTGTGCTACGCTAGCAAAATTTTGCGAAATTTCCGTACTGCCATCTCGTTCAAAGAAAAGAAAGCATAAACAACTTCTTGAACCGGTAGTAATAACTGGTCCGTTGACATGTTCGCTCATAAGCCATTAACATATTGTTTTTACGTTGTGCTCATTACATACAATACAGCAGAACTAAAGCAGAACACACCGCCATGACCAACAGTGCACAATGTCATTCGTTTCCTAATTCTCGCCCTATACAAGAACCAATAAGATTCGTTGATGGCGGCTGATGGAGACTGCCACCACCTCTGCAAGCTGATGGCACCGGTGCGACACCGGTGGAGCATCAGTGACGCCATCAGTGAAATTCGGAACACCGTGATGCCATCAGATTGCTCAGCGCTGAGATTCGGAACACGCTCTAAGAGTTAATAATATTAAAGTCAATGCGCCATTTCTGTAGCCTAGAATATACTACGATCGTCTCTAGACCTAAATATCGCAGACAGAACTCCAGAAAAGTAAGTGCACTTTAATGTGAAATCAATGTTACTGGAAGTACGGTAACACCGATTTTTACGTTTGTCTTTGACCTTGGTAGGTCAATGTACGACCCCTTCCAGTGCTGTTAAAGAATCCCAAATGTCTCTTCTCCGTCGTTAAGAGAAAACAGAGCAGTTGTCTGGCTTTCATTTATTTTTACGAATATGCCAGGACCACACAGTACTATCTATTTTTAAATAGTGTTCAGAGATGTGTGTATTTTATTTCTATAATATTAAGTTCCGTTGCTTCAAAAGTCAAACACAAAATATTACATTGACACAGCCGGAAAATTTAACATTTAACGTAGCGTTAAAAGCGTTATATTGATACTCTAATATTTATTTATTGACACACTAATATGCATGTATTACTCGACCGAGGCCAGTGGAGTCCTGCAGCCCGGAGCCGTGGCGCTACTACCCCTGCGTTCGTAATACCGCATCGCGATAGTTCACATTACGCCCGCGGCTCCACTCGCCTCGGTCGAATAATACTTTTATATTTTCTACTTGTACAGTATATATTATTACATGCTTTATGTATTTTACCATGTATTAATGTATTGTGCTCGAACTCTTAATTTTGCTATATATTTTGTATAACTGTTCTGAACTGCGCACGAGCACGAGCTTCTGCTCTGTCGGGCTGCAATGCCTAATGTAGCTCAAGTGTAATGCATTAAATAAATACATTTGAAATTTGAAAAAAAAAGTATTGGGAACAAACCACAACCTTGCCTTACTCGGGTCCATACACTTAGGCACGGTTTGGCCAATTGTGCACCCTTATTTACAATGATTGTCCAAGTTTGACAGGTGACCTGGGGCATTCGTGAATCCGACGCTGACAGATGAGCAATCCTGCCTCAACTCCTGGTAGAACCAGGTTCCATCCGCATGCGAGTAGCCTGATGAGCCCCAGGGGTCCGGAGTCCAAAGCGCTTCCTATTACAGCATCGGAAACCCGTACTACCCCAAAAACTTCAATCCAGCCTATTTCTACTATTGCGGATGATAACAGAAATGTAGGGGAAGTGGAGATTGTTCGTGCAATGATATAGGAAAACGGAAGAAGCCCGAGAAAAGCCCTCTGCAACATCTGCTTTGTCCACCACAAATTTCATCACGAGCTGGTCGAGAATCGAACACGGACCGACTGGACGGAAGACTAGGGCGCTAGCGCGTCTCTTACTGACCTTACTCCTTTATTCATGAACATGATTACATGAAAGAAGATTAAAAAAATAAAATAAATTTTTTTACCAGCATTTACTAACAAATTTAGAAAGCGCTAAACAGAGCTATCGTAGCTAATAACATGTTAGCTAATTCAATTTGAGAATATTAATAGGTAAGAAGGAACTTTAAGTATAGAATCCACAAGAAAATTATCGAACTTTACCATTCAGTTATTATATACGTACGTACTATCCGCAACTTTATGTGCAAAAAAGTTCTATAATGACCGTGAAGAGAAAGTTTGAAAATTGAAAGCGAATATTATAATGTAGTTCCACAAGTTAAAAATTTTCATTAATGGTGTTGCATTTGAACGAAAAATGAAAACCTAATAAAATACGTTTTAGTTGAAAGGAAGAACATATGCTTTGAGCGAAAGAATTACCTGACTTGTCTTTAGAGCACGCCTTCACAAATACTCAAAATTGCACACGCTCAAATAGCCGTGCAACAGTGCATGCACGGTGCAACAAGGTAAAGAGTACTGCTGTGAGGTATCCAAATACATCTTCCGCGATTATTGCATTAAGTCTAGACGGCGAAGCCTGAGTTGAAAGGTTACGCAGTTTAGCGATCGATCTTTTTTATTCTAACATTCAGAATAGTGTTGTTTAGATAAATAAAAAATAGGCTACGTTTGTTATGTTTGGTTAGGTTACATTAGATAAATAAAATCTTAGGTTGGCACAACATGTGAAGATAATTGTGTGTGGTAGGCTATCTATCACTGAACGGAGCTTAACTTTGTTTACTTTAAGTTTTACTCAACTTATAGGCCTATTTGTGAACGATTTTTTTCTTTCCTCAAGTGTACAAAAAAAAAATTGCGGTCGAATATTTTAGATGCTAATTTAAACCATATTCTCAGGGTTTCTGTCAGTCGTACTATTCCTCCTGATGTAACTGGTATCATCACAAAAAACAACGAAAGAAACCTCAATAGGCTACGTTTTATGTTAAGTGTTATGTTTCTGTCAATAAAACAAACATTCAAGTTACCTCAACACACTTCGTGTCAGATATTACTCAATAAAAACAAAAATTGAAAATAAATATTATGTAACTTACATTTAGTTATTTCGCCGTCACGTATACAGTTTGCACTGACACCCCCTCAGTATTGTCTTCTAATGCACGTGCAAAGTGCAGTGCATTCTGTGAAGCACTCCTTTAGAGAATAGGAATGAAAAATAACAATAATTTAAGCTGAAGAAGATGAAGACATGTTGGATGTGGATGAATTGAAGGATGACTAATTTTTATTACCTTAAATATTTCAAATGAAATGTACAATGAAAAGTCGTGAATTTTCAACATATCAAATTTAGATGTACATGTAACACTAGTCTATTGAAAGTAATTACCGATATTCGGAAATAGTTGTACCGTACAATCGGCTCATAACCAAAACAGACATACAGTATTAATACAGCGACAGTGCGTTATATCACCTGACAACTTACTGGAAAGAAATCCGCAAGCAAGCTTTCAATGGAACAAATCCATAGGTGAAAAACGCTGGCGCTAGCAACAGGTGACCCTTACAATAACCCCAATCATAGTAGAATTTGTATTATCGAGTACGGGTCGTTTCCCTTATCTAAAACTGGTCTGGTCTGAAAATTTTCAATTGGTAGATTCCATCTTATTGAAATTATAGGGCTATATCCACAGTGTTATATTGATATTTCTTCCCTATCGCTACATGATTATTACTTATTAGATGAGTTGATGAGTGACACAGACCAAATACAATTTCAATAACTGGGAATGGACGGAAACTGGCCTATACGGACTCTGCTGTCCGTTTCACTGACACACGAGATATGCTTGCATGAATAGAAATCGGGCGTAACTTTGTAAACACCTGGTATACAGGGTGGAAGATAATCTTTTACAATCCTTCTGGGATATATCTCGAATTATGACAAACAAAGTCTAATCATATCTTGTTTCCAGAAGGGAGGTTTTCTAAAAAAAAAAAATGGTCTTTTGTAACTTGAAATTATGATTAAGTTTTTCATGAAACTGGTCAAAATTGAATTTTTACCTCATGTAGGATGATAGAGTAAGCTATGTATGGCCATGTTACGGTAGTATTTGCATGGAAAATAAAACATATTTCGAATAAATCGCGTTAATAGTCATGTAGACATTGCATTGGGACAGGGCTGTGTCACGCTGGCAACACTGTTCCTTACGTACGCAAACCATGTGGCCGAGCTAGGTGTACGGAGCGGACTATACGCTTACATTCACTTCGTCATTAGTTGCAGGCTACGTGCAGTTCGAAGCAGTTGAAACACAACGAGATGCCACAGTTTTCTAATCGTGAGTATTTGAACATGTCATTAATTTACGGCGAAACTAGTCACAATGCCGCTGCAGCTGCTCGCTTATATCGTGACAGATAACTGGATCAAGAGTGTGAAAGTTGTAGACACGCAACTGGTAGACACTTTCAACAATACCTTTAAAAGACACTGTAGAGAATGGTGTACAAAATTTAACAGTGTTCCCCACATTAATGTTGTTTATTTCTTCCAAACATTGTTTTGTAATTGAGTTGGAGTGACATCAACTGTATGATCCTCAATTTAAAATAACACTGTAATTAAAGGATTAATTTTATTTTATGCATAATTTTTTCATTCTACTGTATTATTGATGAAATTATCTTAAAATGTAACGGAAACAACGTTGTTCGTACTCAATTTAGTGCTGAAACAATACAATAACGAACGTTTCATCATAGATAACGAATAACATAGTTAATGGAATTAACATGTTACGATTACATAAATTTTGATTTCACTGCATTCTCAACAGATGTTTTTTTTTTTTTTTTTTTTTTTTTTTTTTACAAAACGGTATGTGTGTACATCCTCTCAAAACCCCTGCCAAGCAGATGATGGAGCGGCATTCAGTATGCTGGGATGCAATGATCTCACGAAATAAACACTGCTACTGTTTACAACGTTGCAACATTCGTTTTCTCGAAATATTAAAAAAAATATTGGTCGTATGAATAAATATTGTGTGACAAAACGTTCCCAAACGACATGATCTGTTATGTGTGTGAAGGATTGTAAAAGGTTACCTTCCACTCTGTATATAAATACACACACACATAATATAATAATTATAGAGTGCTATTAATACGTCGTATATATATATATATATATATATATATATATATATATATATATATATATATATATATATACACACACGACATATTAATAGCACTCTATAATTATTGTGGCCTTATAGTTAAGTTGAGTCAAGCGACTTCAACTTTAAACACAAAATTATTGACAGCCAAAATTCCCTTCGTAAATTACCATGATTTCAACTCATATATTTGTCGGCTAAAAGCCATACTGCGAATAAAATACAAATAGCTCATTAAAATTTTCACTAATTGCTTTAAATAACGTGACATATTACTAATCAACCGACTGACACCATAGAAAGGCACTAGATGGCTGCAGAGGTTCGAAAATAAACATCAACCCGCCAGTGAGAGAACTGTTTCATGCAATTTTTATCTTGGTAATTGGGGAATGATGTCACGTCAATTAGGGGAGTTGGATGTGACTGAATGATTAATTAACTTCATGCCGATTTAAAAACGCGCAGTGCCCGGAAACTTACCCATCAAAATTAGAATTATAGTCAACATTTAGAAATTTAATCACAACTAGTTTCTGCATCGCTGGAAGTTCTTAATTATTCTCGTATTTTTATTGATTTATTCAATGTTAAATAAATGAGATAACACTTCGAACTGAAATTATTTTCTATTGCTGTATATATTCGCTGCATATACATTTATAACGAAAAAAACTAGTTGAAGGGATGAGAATGACATAGCCCAATACCTCAGATTGAGAAGTTTTCAGGAAACACTGATAATTTTAAAAAATCCATAAATACCGTAAATCATGTTTAGTGTTTTTACTTATATTTTATATTTCTTTAGATTATGGGTTATCGTGTAAGCATGTTTACTTGAAATTGTTGTTTATACAGAGTGATTCACGAGAATTTACCGTACTTTACGGAGTTTATTTCCGAAGATATTCTGAGCAAAAAATGTCATATAAACATAGGTCCTATTCTCAATATTTACAGAGTTACGTTTCGTTATTGGAACGCATTGCTGTGGACACGTGATCTTGGTTGCCGTATGCAGTTATGTAGCGCGACGAGTGCCGTTCACAAGCGTGCGGCCAAGTGTACTCAAGCGCACGGCGACATTTTTTAAAAATGTGTTGTAAACTCTCCAAGACTGTTAATTAGGGTGCAAAAGTGAACTGCAAATAATTAAGTCGGTGGAAGTGATGTGATTTGTAATAATTGTTATAAGTGCGTAAGAATATTGTAATTTTCTAGTTGAAAATATAAAAAGAAGCCTGTACGAAGCAACTAAGGAGTTCACAGCATATTTTTAGCTTCATAATACTTGCCAATTAAATAAATATTTCTGAATGGTTCATTCTCTATTTGTATTATTCTTTTACCTTCAAACTAAAGAATAGGCATATTTTACAAACAACTTTAAATTAGTGAAATTCTGAAAATAATGAGAATAGGAACTATGTTTATATGAAATTGTTTGCTCAAAATGTCTTCAGAAATAAGCTACGTAAAGGACGGTAAATCCTCGTGAGTCATCCTGTACGCATAAAAATCAACTTTTTTTGGAGTAGAACTTTGGCTTCGGACAATCTCATTCTCACAAAGAAACAATTCTTTCTTTATAATGTTTCAAAAATCTCTACTAGTTTTAAAGCAGCATACCTGACATAGCTTCGCCACAGCGTCCCTCTACTTTTAGCTATTAGGTTACGTCCGTTTTCGACATTTTCCCTTCAAAATTTTGTAGACGCTCCTTCAGTGGAGCAACGGAACTCGGGGTGAGACAAGTGGCTAACAGGCTTGGAGCCCACATATTCAATTTATTTCAGCCCCGAACCCACTTGTGAGAATAGTGGAGTATTTTTTGATGGAATTGAGTGTTACAACTTTCCAAATGACAAAACATTCTGCAAGTTTACACAATGGAGCATAATCCATGAGTTCAATATCTAAGCTATCTTGTACTCGAGTTCCAAAAAACTTTCGAAACAACCTCGGTATACTTATAGAACATTTGGCATAAGCAGGGCCGGGTATTTATGGAGATCGCGAAAATCACGACATAATAAATATACAATAGCTCAGATTTTTACTAATTTTTACGAATTAAATGATTCTGATTAATATTATGCGGATGAAACAATAGCGAAAAATCGAAAAATAGAATTCTAATAGCGAAATATGAACACATTCGCGAAATTATTACCATTGCGTAGTTTTATAGCGAATTTTATATTCTGAGCTTTTTCGGATTTTTTTTTTTTCACTTGAATTTGTTATATCCAAATAGGCTACATTACATGGTATTCCAGGTGTTGTGATTACATTAATAATAATAATAATGATAATAATAATAATAATAATAATAATAATAATAATAATAATAATAAAAGCCGTAAATTCCCAGTGGGGCAAGGCCACCTGCTTGGGCAGGGGTGGCTCAAGTCTTGACCATCAGAAGAGCTGACCTGATGGTCTATTTACATTCCTAGTTCTTTGTCCACAATTTCACTAGCATTGGTTGTTGCTCCCGCTAAAAGTTGGTTGACTGCGTCCTTTCACCGTGTTCTTTGGCCTCCTATTCTGGTCCACAGTCCTCCTAGCTGCAGCTTGAACTCGTCCCCACATCTGGTTCTCGGTCGTCCACGGTTTCTCCAGACAATTCTTGGATCCCACAGTGTCGCGTGTGTGCCCATCTGGTAGGTTGCATTCGTACCACGTGTCCTCCCCAACGCCATTTCATCCTATTAGTGTGACCACGTCCTCTACGCCGCTTCGTCGCCGTACTTCTTCGTTTCTGATTCTGTCCTTCAGGCTTATTCCGAGTATTTTCCTTTCCATTCTTCTTTGACATCTTCCTAATTTTAATGCCTGTTTCTTGGTGAGTGAACAGGATTGCGCCCCATATAGAAGTACAGGTGCAATGCAGCTGTTGAAGAGTTGCCTCTTGTTCTGCAACTTCTGGCTCTTGTCCATTAGGATGAAGGACAGACTCCAAAACTTTCTCCATGCCGATGCTATTCGTCTATCAATTGTGCTTACATTAATGAACTAAAAGAAGGAGAATTCAACATTTCAATAATAATCATTTATATAATGTTTAAATTTCTAGCTTTCTAAATTCCATATTGCACTTGATTAGCCTACTACCTATTATATTGATGTATTTCTTATTTCTCTCTATTCCATAAATGTATTTTCCTGAAATTCTTTTCCGGACCTATATGGACATCTGTTATGGCAGGCGGATCTATTAATAATAATTTGACGACTGCGAGTTTTTTTCGTTTTTAATGATTGTGTGTTAAATATCCATGTATTATGGGTACCTCTCACCACGGTATGGCGCGTCCTCAGGTTGAGGATCGAGGAGACGGCCTCCAGATATGGAGGGTAGCTGTGAATATATTGAATAAGCAGTCGCGGACAGCCAATGAGGGGTAGTTCTCCAGCTTGGGGGTTGGGCGAAGGGATAACAACCCATCACCGTAAAAATACAGCTTGTTACGAAACCTACAAATAAGCCTCGGAATGGGACTGATTCTCTGGCACGACCACAGCAAAGGAAGCAAGTAAAGAATTAGGTTTGGAAGAAAACCCCGAAAAGACAAAGTATACGATTATGTCTCGTGACGAGAATATTGTACGAAATGGAAATATAAAAATTGGAAATTTATCCTTTGAAGAGGTGGAAAAAAAAATTCAAATACCTGGGAGCAACAGTAACGAATATAAATGATACTCGGGAGGAAATTACACACAGAATAAATATGGGAAATGCGTGTTATTATTCGGTTGAGAAGCTTTTACCATCCAGTCTGATGTCAAAAAATCTGAAAGTTAGAATTTATAAAACAGTTATATTACCAGTTGTTCTATATGGTTGTGAAACTTGGACACTCACTTTGAGAGAGGAACATAGATTAAAGGTGTTTGAGAATAAGTTGCTTAGGAAAATATTTGGGGCTAAGAGGGATGAAGTTACAAGAGAATGGAGAAAGTTACACAACACAGTACTGCACGCATTGTAATCTTCACCTGACATAATTAGGAACATTAAATCCAGACGTTTGAGATGGGCAGGGCATGTAGCACATATGCGCGAATCCAGAAATGCATATAGAGTGTTAGTTGGGAGGCCGGAGCGTAAAAAGACCTTTGGGGAGGCCGAGATGTAGATGGGAAGATAATATTAAAATGGATTTGAGGGAGGTGGGATATGATGATAGAGACTGGATTAATCTTGCTCAGGATAGGGACCAATGGCGGGCTTATGTGAGGGCGGCAATGAACCTCCGGGCTCCTTAAAAGCCAGTAAGTAAGTAAGTAAGTGTTAAATACAGTCTGAATCCAACAAATATTGTCTATTGGCCATACCGCACCTTTACCAGAATCCAACGAACCTATAATGTTAATTATTTGGAAAGTAATATCACAGTCTGTTATATACAGTCACGTAGCTTGAGTTTAGAGGGTACTAGGAACTGTGGCAGGTACTATTTCGCATTGTCTGTAATGAGGCGATAGTAGCGATCCTAGTGGTTAGCAAGTATCTATGGATGCACATTTACTATGTATTGAGCTTCGTGACTGTATATACAGTACTAGACTGTGGTAATATTCATACTGACAGTGAATTAATACTCTAATTCCAAAATAATTGTATTTTCCAAAATTTCCATTAATCTACTAATACCGACATCGCGGCGCTTAAATTACTGATAGTAGGCCTACCAGTGATACGAGTTACAATGTTTGAAATCTACTTGTACTGCCCTAGTCATGCTGAAAGTCTGACCTAAGAGTTCTACAGCCTGCTGTTGTCTAGTTTTCGCTTTAAATACTGAAAGCAGTGTTATTCTTAAAAGCATATGTATGTGTATTTATTTACACTGCAAGTGGGCAAGCACCCGGTGGCAGTGGTATACACAATATAAACAATACACAATACAATTATATACACAATACAATAAGAATACACAATACAATTTAACACAATAATTACAATTAATAATAATACATAAATTAATAATACATAAAATAATAATAATACATTAATAAGTGAACCTAATTCTACAATACAACCTACATATTTATAGGCTCTGCATAAGTTTGACATTGGTACTGATAATCTTTCACTTTACTTTCATCTCACTCGCTGTAGTGGCACTAAGACGCATTTCACTGGCACTTTAGGACACATTTCAATGACACAATAGAACACATTACATTGACATTATAAATTATCACTGATCGGAACTATTCACTGCATTGTAAAATCATAACTTCACTGACTCACCACGCTTCACTGATGCAAGAGCTCAAATTAGACACATAATTACACCCTTATGCATACTTATAACCAGAACTATATTTAAACTAAACATTTCCAGTCTAAGACCCTCTTACACGCTATTTTTAAATAATTTACAATTCAAACTCAAGGGAGTAACTCGTCAGCTAAATAAATACATGTCACCTTAAAAAATTAGATGTTAAATGTCACCTTAATTTTAATTTACACTTTATACACAACTTTTTAAGTTATTCTTGAATCTCCTCAAGGAAGGACAGCCCTCAAAGACCGCTGCAGGTAGATCATTCCAATCATTTATAGTTCTATTTAAAAATGAGAATTTACCTACATCCGTTTTCTGTTTTCTACATTTGATTTTAAAATCATGATCGTTCCTACTACTCTAACCGAGCCGTTATGTCTACCCATGCTTTCTGACCTCTTTGAAGTTACAATGTAATTTAATTTTTAATTTATGAATATGGTAACATAAGAATATCTGTAGTTCATTAACTGTTGAGAAAGGAGTGACATACTGACATGTAATTAATATTGAGAGATGTTTTGCACTTGAGATTGCTGGAAGAAAATTATCAATTGCAAAGCCCTCAACGTTTCTGAGGAACATTCCTATTCAATTTTCTTTGCCATATAGATTTTGAGAGAGAGAGAGAGAGAGCCGAGCTAGATATATAAGACACAGCTTCGAAGTTACTACGTTATTAAACATAAATCACATTCCTTTGATTTTGATTTCGGTTTGAATATAAGCAGAGCACTGGAGGGGATGACTACAGCAACACAAGGGTCTTTTGTTACCAGGCTATATGCATGACGGGGGAGGGTGAGTTTCGATAGACGCTGGACTGTACTTTGATGTTAGAGCCGAGGTCGAGATGGCAAAGTGAATGAGAAATAGGCTCCCCGTCTGTCAACATCCACAACAAAAGTCTTCGAAATTTGATTCGCACCAAGTTTAACGACATCGCCTCTTCTTGGTTCAGTTGTCTTACTGAACTGGAAAGAGGTCGAACAGTCCAGTGAACTCCATGGCCACTCAGAAGGGAAATGTTATACCAAAACAAAGGGATGTAGAGTAGGTAGTTTACTGCCAGCATCAAAGTAATAGCTTACAATTTACTGGGGTCATTATTCCTTTAAAATAGGAAAACGATATCGTGAAGAATAACTTCAAAAAGCATCCGGAGCAATAATAGAGGGGTATAAATTATATGGGAAAGAGAACTATGAACTCAGAGAAAACACGTCTCGCGGTCTATTTCATCTCTATAAATATATGACGTACTGAAAACAAATTTATACAGATCTTAGAAAAATAGAATAGGCCTATAGCAAAACATGCAGGTGATGCAGTTTACAAGGCATCCAATTTCGAACGTCCTCATTCTCCTGTAAAATCCGTATGGAAAAGTCCATCCAAAATTCTCGGTATTGAGACAAGCTATTTTTAAATGCAGCCCAGTTAATCTAAGATCAAAATAGACTTTAAACACGAAATACAGTGTGGAACAGCGCGTGTTACAAAAAGAATAGAAATGAACGCCATCGATTTTGGCATATAACTTTGATGGCAGTGCCCAATCAATGAATCTCTGTTGTCTATGAATGAGTCCGTTAATGTTTATACAGGGATATCAATTTATTTTTACTAACATTTCTAATATTAACTTGGCTATACCTTTGGATTAATAGTTGAGAACCGGAAACCCGTTTGCTACCCCCTTACACGACTGGTGTTCGATGATACTGGCGTAAAATACAAACAAATCACTTTACTAGGTAGGTCTATAAGAGGGAAGAAAAGTAGTTCATCCATTTACATAAACTAGGAAATATTGCGATTTTGAGTTTGATAATTTTCATTAGGTTTTTGTTTAATCAAAATACAGTACTGTGATTAAATTACATAAGTTAGGTCAGATACAACAGTGTTCATGAGTGAGATAGTTATATACAATAGAAATAATTTATTACAGTTATATGAACACTTTTTCATATGACTGTAATAAATTATTGCTATTGTATATAATTATACAGTACTGTATTAACAATAAGTGTTTTTACTCGCGAACTGAGCTATCCAATCGGACGTATTTATTATGCAGCGTACAATATAGATAATGAAGTTAAATTGAAAAATAATCATATTTAAACACATATTTGAACATTGTGGCCGTTCATTTCTATACAGGCTTCAGTTCTGTTTTGCATATTATCGCACTATAGACTATTGTACCTAATTCCAATTACCAGTTTCGCCCTTCGTACTAATAGGTTAACTCATGTTGCAATAATTCTGTACCGACTCCATAAAAGAGTACCTTGCGTACTGTAAATTCAATCTTCACTTCTGCCCGATCCGAAAAGATCAAATTACTCAAACATGCTGTCTACTGTCCGTCCAAGTAGTTTTGTCGCAGGGTAGTAGAAAGGAGGGAAATCACGTGACAATTAATTAACGAGGCTCTTTTATTTAAGTTATTTCAAACAGCTGTATAATATTACGTAGACGTCCAATTCCTAACAGAAATTAATGTTTTCGGAAAAGAGCTAAGACAGCCCGGCCACTAGCCTTCACAGAGGGACGGGAAGAATCGGAGGGGGGAAACCGGATGCGACATAGGCAAACGGACGACAGTACCTGTGCGAGAATATGATTCAATATTGAATGCGAACATATTTCTGGAAGTACTATACTCACTAACTCAGTACTGTTTGTGTTTACGATGACCGTAAGGCGACTTTGACTGTATACGCTTGGTTCTGTGTGGAGAAAGGTTGGAAGTTTACTAATAGAGGGGGTGGGAGTGAAGTACAGGTACAATAAAAATTGAAGTAAATATAAAATAATGTCCCTGTATTTTTACACCCTCTGTTCATATCATTATTACGAAACATACCGATGAGTGACAGTACAGTCCGAATGGATACAGTAGTGATTTTCGTTCGCAATAATTGTAGACTATAGTTTTTTAGTAAGTTATTTTATTATGCTTTATAAACATCTTAGGTTATTTAGCGTTTGAATGAGATTAAGGTGATAATGACGGTGAAATGAGTCCGGGGTACAGCACAGATAGTTCATTGTATAGTATGTCTCCTACATTTTACAAATTAAAATTAGGAACATTGCATAGCCAGAACTGAGAAATTATTACTAGTGTTTATGACTTAATGAAGCGATAGGCGAGAAATAGGTATGAATGGTGTTTCCTCAAGATTCATACCAACCATTCAGAAGGGTTGAGGTAGCAACAGAAATATTCCATATATTCGATTTCACCAAAAGTGGCACGTTGAAAAATAACGTCATTCGACATACCAGACAAGAAACGTCATGTTCCAAAAAGAATAAGGAAAATAGGTCATTATGGTATGTGCAATTGGACGTGTTATTCAGAATATTTAAACAGATGGGGTAAGAGTCCCAAGTAATTAACTTTCCAATAACATCTTGTGACGTAAAATGCAGTTTTTGAAAACTTAAAACTATTGTCACAGATAAACGCTGTAAACATTCAGCAAGTAATTTGGGAAAAATCATTATCACGCAGTATTTTTACAAAAGTTACTCATAGGGTTATGATTGCTGCAATAGTGTTGTTTTAAATAAAAAACTATAAAAAGCAGACGATACATCAATACGAACATTTAATGAAATATAATTTCTGCAGGGAATATTTAGTGCACATTGGAGCGCTATGGAGGATAAATACTAAATAAGCAAATATGTTTTTACCTCTAAAATATGCACAAAGCCCCAAAAATGTGCATTTTTATGCGCTACCACATTCTGCTATAACACTGTTCCGAATATGAAACTGTTCTAAATTATACAGGGTGTAAGGGGTATAAGTACCGTCCTTTTCACAGTCGTCGGAGACGGTCTACAGGATCAAAAGATGTCCATACAACATAGGATTAAAACTTGATAGTTTTCCCAGAAAAAAAAGTACTTTCCTATTTTATTTGCGTTGTACTGCATATATCGTTAGTAAAATTACGAAAAAAATTACATCAGTAGGTAGTAATCAGAGTTAATATTAGTTTAAATAAATATTTTTGTTTTCTATTACGCTTTCGTCAAATCAAATAAAAATGCATGCTTAAATTTGTTAATATTCTGACATGAGAGACGTGCCAACGTTCAGCAGGCAATACTCTGCACAGACGTACTAGTTAGCCGAGTTCAAGCTCCCTGTCCATAGCTCTACTGCCGAGCGAATGGCAGTTCAGTATAGGGTATTCGATAAACAACTTACAAGTTCATTCACAGTTTAGGAATATCATATGTTATTAATTTATGGAGAAAATCGTAATTCAAATGAGGCAAGAAAGATGCACTGTCAACGTTTTCCTCAAAGAAGGTTACCTAAGCGGCGAACCTTTATAGCTATTTCTCAACGATGATTAGAAACTACAAGCCTCTTACCCCGTTTCGACAATCACACAACCAGAAATTTGTTTAAAAATGATACTGCTTTACGGGAGCGAGAGAGATTAAAATGTTGCATTAGGAAAAAAGTTCGTGTGATTTTGTGCAAAAAACTATTATTGTTTGTTCTTTAGACGTACAATTAAAAATGGAGCAATATTGTTACTGTAAATGTAAATTTACCATAATGTTCTATTAACGAGATTGAAAGTTTGTATTTGCTGCTCGTTTTATGTAAACAATAGTATTGTCATGGTCGCTCCTGCATTAGAACAAAGCATCTGTTTTGTACCGGTATGTCTGCACCCGCTTGAGCTATACTGTGTACTTCTAAACCCCCTCCACCCCACTTGAGCTGTACTGTGTACTTCTAAACCCCCTTGTCTCCCATCCACCAAGGTTGCAAAACGTCCATTATTGTAAAATTTAATAATTAGTTAAATATTGCAATTGAGTAACCCAGATGCAAAACCAGCTAACTGTAAAAAAAATTAAAAATGAGATAACGGTAACCATGGTTTCAGTTCGTCATTAGCTACGTAATAAGCATACATTCGGTTTCAAATCCAACTCTAAACCCTTTAAATCTAGTAAATAAAATTGCATACGGTTGCAAAACCTGCTAAGTGTGGAGAGCGTAAGGATGCAATACCTGCTAACTGCACAATGCCATGTTTACTTTTGCAAAACCTGCTAAATGTCACTGAGACAACATGGCCATATTGAGAGTTACGGATACAAAAGCTGCTATTTCGATCTCCATAAGGATTACATTGAGCATACTAAAATAACGAATAAGATATTATTAGACGCTCATAATAAAGCTACCTTTTGCTCGTATAGTTAAATTGACTATACTGCTGCATTTAAGACATCAGCTTAGAGTTTCTGCCCGCGCTTTATCGGGGACTTCCAACCTTTTATGTTAAGTGTGTTGAAGTCTTGAAGTGGTTACTGTGATTATCTTGCAGTTTTTTCGACTTTTGCCGAAATTAGTGTGGATGGATATGGTGTATCCTGTTTCAATAACTCTGTTAGTGTTGAGGGAGAAGATAGAGATGATGAAGAGAATGATACCAGTGAAAAGACGAATCCAAAAGTTTAAACAAAAAAGTAAACATTTCCAAAAGGACTACATTCCAATGGGTGTCATCCTTAAAGAAGCAAACATCAGGGACATTGAAAGACTTCTGGAATTGCACTTCGGGGAGGACTGGTTTCGGAATGCAAACCTGACCTTCTACACCGAAATGTTCAACCAGCAGCAAGACCTTGCTGTTGCAGATCTGAGTGAAGATGAGGATGAACATACGGATGTAGTGGACTTCGAACTCATGGATGAGGAAGAACCGAACATTTTGTAAAGTGTTATATTACATTGATGTTTTGTAGAAATTGCAACACCAAGAAGTATACATGTGACTGAAATGAAATTGGTATCACAGTTTAGATACATGACAATACACAAAGAATTAGAATTACAGAACTGTACCTGATCTGTGACCGTGAGATTTCAGTATGGAGTGAAGCCTCCATGCGCTGCAATCAGAGCTTCTAAGCGTCGTAGTATGGAATCAAAGAGTTCCTGGATATGTTCCTGGGAAATCTCCCTCCACGCAGTTTGTATGCGAGTCCACAAAGCGTCAAGAGTGTGTGCTGGAGGACCATGACGAACAACCATATCCTAGACATGTTCGATGGGCGAAATGTCTGGCGAAGGTGCAGGCCAGGAAAGCAGTGATACCCGTCGTTCTTCGAAGAAGACTTGCACAATCCTCGCCACATGTGACCGGACATTGTCCTGAAATATGGCACGTGGAGTTGCCTGAGGGAGGGGCAGTACCTCGGACTCTAAGACCTCTCTAATGTAGCGGTTGAAGTTCAGATTGTCATGAATACGTAGGAAGCGAGATCGCATATTGTATCACACTAGGAACTTGTCCGCAATGCCGCTCAACAATGCAGGCTCTCAGACTGCGTTCACCACGGTAGCGCTTAACACGTATGTGACCATCACTGTAGGACAAGTTGAAGCGGGACTCGTACGAACACACTACATTTGGTATTCTGTTTTACATATCTCCCGAGTTTGAGGTCGTTCGGGCCATTCTTTCTGGGTGTTGCACTTTTCACAAACAGTAGTACATAAGGAAACCTTCAAACTATAACATTAGTATTCTATTCTCCTTTTTTTACTTTTTTATAGTACAATATTTGTGTGTTTAATAATATTTAGGTATGTAACGAAAATAAGAATGTTCTCTTCTACCGTCAGTTTGTTTCCAAGTTAGTCTTGTCAGATAAACTGTTAAAATTGATCAAATACCAGGTTTTGCAAACTAATGTATCGTTAATATGGCTGCCTATAGAGTTGCAAATCCTGCTAATAGCTCTCTTCGGATGCAAAACCTGCTATTTGCAAATTAATATACAAAATAACTAATTACCTATTAATCATATATTTCTGAGCTGTAGGAAGACAGACTAAATATTTTTTCCCCATTATTTAAACCAGAAATCATGCCTCTAGCATCTGTGGATAAGTTTTTACACAACTTTCATTTGCCAAATTCATCTAACTTGCAATAGCTGGTTTTGCAAATTGGCTACTCAATTAGAAAAAATTGTAAGGACACTTTTTCTTCTTTATGACATGAGTAATTATCAGTTATAATAATAATTCCACTCATATCCCTTACGCTAGGTTTACACGGCGACAGTTTAGAGCGAGAGAAGATCTAAAGTATCAAGAGAGCTCTCTAAAGGAGTGTTTACACGGCGACAGAATATAGCTTCTCTAAACCCATTAGCGAGCTCTCATGAGATTTATATAGCTCTAAACTCTAATGTTACTCTCCGGACCGTTTACATCGAGCAGACAGTTTAAAGTGAGATAAAGTGTTACGAGCATATAGAAAAGAACAGGCTGGTCAGTGGGTTTACAACTATGGCAGAAACACAACGTTTTTCTGCCGCTGTAGAGTGCAGTTCTTCTGAATTGAAGAAGGCAGAGGAGAAATAGATCTACGTGGGAAAAACCCTGATATCTCGCCGGAATATGCATGGAGCTTACACATCAGACCTGTAATTGGCAAAAAGACACAACTATGAGGATTGTTATTAGTATAAAGGAAAGGCTTTTGGTCACATTACGCTTCCTAGCAACAGGTTTATACCCTAAACACATTATTTTATTGTTCGTAACAGAACAAATTATGAATAATAATAATAATAATAATAATAATAATAATAATAATAATAATAATAATAAACATATGAAAATGGTAGACTACATTGCTCATGTAAAATGTATTAAGTTTCTTTCATTATGTTCGAAAAGGTATGTGTATGAATTGAACAACAGGAAGGTAGTGCCTGACTTATAATATGTAATATCTTTTCATATCAAAAATTACAACCATTTATTTTAATATAATTGATACGTAGAAGTTTTGAACTTACGTCTACTGACCATAAAATATTGTACGAAGCATTTAATACGCAACGATGAGTCCTTTAAATGCCCCAAATGTCAATGTCAATAAGTGTTCTGCTACGAATATCTAGAACTGAACAGCGCTCTGAGCGGCGGAATTGCGTCTCTACATTTACACGGGGAGAGTTTAGAGAAGAGAGGGCTAGAGATTATAGCCGAGTATAGCTCGTGCGGAACCTGGTGAAACTTGGAGGGAGAGAACAGTATTGTGGTGTGGGATCGACTACCTACCGATGTTATGTGACGAGATACAAGCGAGACTGAACAAGCGTTGCCCTCTCCACTCTTAACCGCCCGTAGAACTGGTTTCTCCATCAAGGTCAAGCTTCACCAGGTTCCGTTCGAGCTATATCCCCGTGTAAACGGTTTTGAGAGTAGGTATCTCGTTGACTCTAATTAGATATTAGAGAGACTAAATAGAGCGGCCTTGAAAACTGCTCTCGCCGTGTAAACACCCTGGACAGAGAACTCGCATATGCTCTCAACTCTCATTATAGCTACTCTAAATTATTCAACTGAGTTGAACTTTTTCATAAACTCTCGCGACAGAAGCAGTATAAATGACGGCCAAACACAATGGAGTGTCGAAGACACAAAGATTGATTGAAGCACATGAATTGGAAAGTTGTTTGTGGAATGTGTTTAACAAGAATTACAAGAATAAGGACCTTGAGAAATCAGGTATTGTCAAAATTAGCTGAGACTGTTGAGGCGTCTGAATTTCAGTGGCGTAGCATGAAATTTTGAGCAGGGGAAGCTAACTCAAGTTGTCTTTCATGTACATATGAGAAAACGTATTACAAAAATATAGTCATAAAATAAATAGTAGTCAATGTCAAGTCACCAGTCCGAAGATTGGTTGGAACCTCGTAAGTAACACCAATAATGCATGACCTCAAACGGTACGTAGTAAAATGTGATTTCATGGTTTACACATACTCGTATCTCTAACAAATAGACACGGTGATTGTTTTTTAAATCGCACTTTTGTTCGTAAGTCAGTCTTGATAATAGAATTGTCCTAAAAATTCAAGTAAATTGGTGTCAGGAACTGTTATTTCACTCATTATTTATTATATCAGCCGCAATGCACACTAACACTTCAACTGAACAAACTCTCACGAAAGGGATAACTCGGAAACTTTCAATGTAAAAGCTAGCTTCTTCCGTGCCTTGCGACTAGGGTAATTTAGTTAGAAAGGGATGGAAAATCTGCGGGGTGGGTTACACAGAAGAATGAGTGAAAGGAATCAGTCTGCTTGGAAGCTGGTGTGTGCAGGCTTATTGTTTACTGCTGCATCACAATTCATCCTGAGCTGCCGCATCACAATATTTAACGCATAAATATAAACTCTATTAAAATTAATAAATAAATTTGTTCATAAACTGCAGGTTTATTATGAAATTATTATTAACTGGGGAAGCTGAGCTTTTTAGCTTACATTGACGCTACGCCACTGCTGAATTTGGCTTTTAGTTTTTTTAATTTATTGTAATTTGGCCGTAATTTTAGCAAGGTCCATTGTTTTAATTGTTAATTTGTGGGTTTTATTCTTGCTTATTTATTTGCTGGAGAAGGTATAGCGAAAGGTCCATAACCTCCAGTAAGTGCGAACTGTAATAATAATAATAATAATAATAATAATATTATTATTATTATTATTATTATTATTATTATTATTATTATTATTACTATTATGTTATTATCACTATTGTTTTATTATTATTATTATTATTATTATTATTATTATTATTATTATTATTACTGTGCAATTATCACCATTCACTTGATGTGGAATATTTTCTATATTCCTTTAATACTACTGATAATGCATCATATTAATAATAATAACGCTCACCTAGTACATTACAAACAAATCACATAACTGGTACAGTGGGGTCTGTACCGGTATCTGTTAACAAGAATATAGTTATAATTTAACAAAACGAAATAGGCACAACTATTACACTCTATTAGTAGAACCATTATAAACACAATATAATGAAAGAAGGCGAACAATGTTATGTGAAAATTTTTAGCTTTTCTTTCTTTAAACACTCGGTCTGTTTTGAGGAGCTTAAACGCAATTAGTCATTTTCATCGCAAATTCTGTACACTTTTTTTTAACATTGGAGGTAAATTTGGCCCTTGTAGCAAGAATATTTTTTTCCTCTTTAATTTTAGGGGGCACAAAGCACATCTTCTTTTTCTTCTTCTCAAGAACCACTTCTTCAGCTGCATCCATTGCCTTTCTTTCATCAGGAAGCCTGAAAATTGTCTTTATACAGGGTTCCTACAAAAGACCTTTCCAGTTTCGAACACACGTAATTTACGTGCTATGAATCTGAGGTGCATGAAAATAGTACCAATGGAAAGAGAAACTCCAAACGTTTAGTTTCTTGACTTAAAGATGTTCAATGTATCCCCCCTCCTTAGTAACACGGCACACATCAAGCCTATAGTGAAGTTCCAAGTAGGTACGCGGATTTTCCGATCTTCAGATTCTGAGGTTATGTCTGTTCACCTTACCAGAAAGTTGAAAAGTGACGTCGTCAGAAAACACCACGGAACGAATAAATTCATCATAGTTTTCAATTAAAGTCTACATACTTGTGCAAAAATTTCTTCGTAGCACTTTGTCCTCTGTATTAGGGCTTGCAGCAACTGTAGTAGGTATGGATGGAGTCTCAACCGCTTGCGAAGAATCGTGCCTTTATATCTGTGTACCATTTACGGATTTTAGGCCCACTGGGTGGATCTGCACCAAACTTTGTTCGGTAATGCTTTTGCACATTAATAACCGACTGGTTCACATGAAAATTAAGCTCTTCTGTCGTCTGTAGCAGCCATTTCGCCTCAACAATGAACAAATTTGTTTATATGCACTATTATGAGGCGTGTTATCAAGTAGGGAAACAATGTTAACACAAATAAACTTTTTGAGTTTCTCTTTCCATTGGTACTATTTTCATGCATCTCTGATTCATAGAATGTAAATTACATGTGTGCCGACTTGAGCTATAATTTGCACATTTTTGATCAAGACTATCAACTCCGTCCTTCGTGCAATTATTGTATTCTATACGAATAAATAAATAATGACTCACCCAACAATATTAGTAAGGCAAGTGCTATGCGCGGTCAGGTTACAAAACTGCTGACACACTGCTCAGAAGTTAGATGGGTGATGATGTCATAAAAACGCACTGACCAGCCTATTCTTCTCTAAATGCTCTCTCTCAACACTTTCTCTCACTGTAAACTGTCTGCACCATGTAAACGGTCCAGAGAGTAACTTAGAGTTTAGAATTATATAAATCTCATGAGAGCTCGCTAATGGGTTTAGAGAAGCTATATTCTGTCACCGTGTAAACACTCCTTTAGAGAGCTCTCATGATTCTTCAGAACTTCGCTCTGAACTGTCGCCGTGCAAACGTAGCATGGTTATTACTTTAGACCTGTATATCAAGAGTTATGTGTAAGCTTGTATAATCTCGTACGCAACAGTCGCGAGAGTTAATGAAAAAGTTGAACTTAGAGTAGCTATAATGAGAGCTGACAGTATATGCGAGTTCTCTGTTCAGGGTGTTTACACGGCGAGAGCAGTTTTCAAGGCCGCTCTATTTAGACTCTCTATTTAGATATTAGAGTCAACGAGATACCTGCTCTCATAACCGTTTACACGGTGATACTCTGCTATAATCTCTAGCTCTCTTCTCTAAATTGTCGCCGTGTAAACGCAGCATTACACCCTGTATAGAATTACCATCATATTACACTATATTACACAACGAACTGCGCACAGGGCAATAAAAGAATCTAAGTAGGCTATATTCAGCAACTCAACTATGTTCTTAATCTGTTATTAGGTCGCAGGACTCGCGGCGGTCGACCCTAAATATGAGGGACCACACAGTTCGACCAGTTTCTACCGTTTCCGATCAACTTAGTGCACCCCATATATCAGTTGGGTTATAAGCAAAAATTTACTACATTGAAAGAATTGTTACCATTTACTTAACAGACTGAAGCGTCAGTTTCGGTATACTTTCATTCCATTCGACTGTCCGAAAGAAACCGAACGTTTTTTAATAACTTCTTGATTGAGCAAGTGAAATCATAGGACAGATTATTTGCTGCATTTTCCATTCAGTTATAATTATGTAAGTGAACCAATCCCGCAACAGGTTACTGTATTTAGAAAATAAGTCATTTTTTAGTTGTGGAAAACTATAAATGGAGAGAGAAAATCAGAAAATAGCCTAATAATAGTAATCATAAAACAACAATAATAATAATAATAATAATAATAATAATAATAATAATAATAATACCACCAGCTACAATATGTATTAGTCAGAAATGTGCTATAGAACATAATTTTACGTCTACGCGTATTTTCTACGTGTTAGTCTACATGGGCTTTTCACGTAGACTCTAGGAGCCGTATTCATAGGCATTTTTAGCGGGGGCTTCCGGTGGATGATCAGTGAACTAACGTCTTTCGTATTCATAAACCAGTGTTAGCGACATGATACGATATGATATGATTCCCGTACAAGTAACCTGTCGATAGCCAGGGCTAGTTTAGCACGCTCGTAGCGCGGGCTAGCAAAATGTCTATGAATAACACCCACGCATGCAGACTACGCAATCTATCACTGAATAGATTTAAAAGTTGTTTTATTATTTTATAAGAAACCAAATTAATAAGTAAGTACTAAATTGAACTAATCTTCTCGACTTCATTTTCACAAATATGTCTTTAAGATAAATCAAATGTAAATAACATCATACAATAATTAAATTCTACAGTACACATGACAACTTTATACGTATTTCTTTACAAAGTAACTGCATTCCAAGTACCAAATGTATTAGCATTAAACTGTTGTTAATAATCATCTGCACTGCTGTTATCTACCATTTTGTGAGTACAATAGATGCGCAGTAGGTTTGGTGATCCATAAAAATCTAGACCAGGCTTGCAGAAGTGGGCACCAATTGTGGCGTACGTTATAAGGCGGAATACGTCACTATCCCTTCCTTCCATCCGCGCGTCAATGACTTTGTAGGGGAGGGGATTTGTATTCAATGTCTGTTATGTGATTGCTTACGGGTCACAGTGACGTCATTCAACGCCGGTGGACTGTGGACGGGGAACCAACGCTTTCCCCATGCTTTCACCCCTCTTTCGCCAGTTCTGAATCCCTGATCTAGACGATTTCTGACAGGTTAATGAATGTATGATCTATTAGAAAATACTCGTTCCACTTATGTAGAAGAAGCAGATGTTTTCTGAGGTTACAAAGTTAAATTACATAAATCTTGGTGATGATATTTTTCCATACTTCAAAACTTTAAAGGTTGGTCCGTCCAGTTAGCTCTGTGGTAGCATATCTGCCTCCAAACTAGCCAGCCCGGGTTCGATCCCCGGGGAGGTCAGAGATTTTCATGTAAAATTTCTACCTCGGGATTAGGAGAGATGGCGGTGCATAACTTCTAATCACTAAATTGTGCACCACTATGCCTGGGTCAAATCCCAAATCTCTCCGCAATGCATATGAAGAGAAGACCTATGTCACTGTTGATAGTGATTCATCCGTCGGAGAGGACGTTAAGCCTGGCGGCCCCCTTGGTGCTATTCGACAGGAGTATGCTACGTGCCGCCATCGGGTTTCACCTTCTCCCTTCCTCATCTTCACCCATTCCATACATTACACTACACGAACAGTTACACATACACTCACCCTAGTACACGACATAACGCTCAACAGATCCACACCATGTACAATGTGGACCGCCGAAGTGGTGTGCAACTAGAAAATGGATCACAATCCTGCCATCCATCCGCTATATGCGAAACCCGAAACACGTAAAGTGAAGTGGGTAGGCATTGCATACATACATACATACATACATACATACATACATACATACATACATACAGTCCACGCCTGTGAAGTAACGGCTAGCGCGTCTAGCCTCGAAACCAAGTGGCCCGGGTTCGATTCCCGGTCGGGGCAAGTTACCTGGTTGAGGTTTCATTTCACCGTCATTATCACCTTCATATCATTCAGACGCTAAATAACCTGAGATGTTGATACAGCGTCGTAAACTAACCTACTTAAAAATACATAAATACATGCATGCATGCATGCATGCATACATACATACATACATACATACATACATACATACATACATACATACATACATACATACATACATACATACATACATACATACATACATACATACATACATACATACATACTCTACAGCTCAGTGATATTTTTTTTAATATAATAATTTCAATTTTACTATCAAATTTTTACTCGAGGTCAAAAGTTGGAATCACCATAATACTGTACTTGGTATGAAGACAACAAGCATTCAGAGTGGAAGTATTAATGGTCAGTTCCTTCCTAGAATCCAAATTCTTTTCGAACTTCTGAGATTGACCAAGAATTTTGAAGTTCAATCAGATATGTTGCATCAACAATTGAAATGTCTGGTTTCTAAGAAATAGTAATTCTAATTAGTGCATAAAATTGAGTCAAAACACACACATACAAATATGGGCACACATTTGCGAATACACGCATACATACGCACACACTCAGCCGCAGATGTGCAACCAGTCAGTTTTGAAATAAATGTTGCTCGCATTATTAAAATAAATTCGTTATTGAGCTTTATTTAAACTAGCATTTTAATTAAAACGTGTAAATCCGAGGATAACATTCAGGTGTCAGAATATGCAGTCCCGAGTTCGAGGCCGAAGTGGGAAGCAATTAACTTGGTGCCGCGGAGTAATGGCAGTGCCTCAAACAGAACATTCATTTGCCGCTCTCTCATGTTCAGGGAATCCATTCCCGTGCAGTAATTGCATTCCCGCACTCCCTGAGTTTCAACAGTTTCATATTAGCGTTCATAACAAAAAAAACTTCTAGGCCAGAAATTTAATTTGAGCTGCGGCAGTGCATTTCCAGTCGCCCATTAACGTGGGTACTATCCCAATTAAAAACATCGACCCTGCCACAATTAGGTTAGTAATTTGCACATATGAGGATGCGAAGCCAGCAGGTAGCATGCCCTTTATTGAGTGGGAAAGAGAGAGCTTCGTGATTGCTTCTACCCTTGCACGGTCTATCTTTATATTGGACTTTTAAGTTGGAGTGACCACAGCATAAATCTGATTATTATTAAGTGCGGACCTTAGCCAGTGCGACTAGTGTTCGGACCTCTCTATTCTCTGAAGGTAGTAATGCTGAACGAAACGGAAGTACAGCGTAAATTTATGTTGCAAAGTAAATTATCTCTGTCATTTCTGTGCATGCCGGTTCTATTTCATTAATTCCATGTTTGCATACTGAATACTCAAATTTCTTCAGTGAAGAGGATGTATTCATTTATGATAGAACGTACAACGTTCTTCAGGAAAGACACAATGCTGTAAAAAAAACTTTGCATTTTCATTTCCATAAACACTTTCCGTATTTCTAGCAGAACTGAAATAATGGTTATCATTGAAAAGAGCTAAACAATTTCTGGTAGCAAAAAAAAAAGGGGGGGGGAGTTGATAGGCTATTACTAGTCGAAGCATAATGACGATATTTACTTATTTTGATCCTCTATCAAGAGATTGTTTGTTGATGAATGGAATAGGAAAGATGTTTAGGCACAACTGAATGGCTGCCTAGAATAACGTTGTAAGTCAGTTTTTACAGTTTGTTAGAAAATTAAAAATATGTTTATTCCATACTAACATTGTTAAATATTACAAAATATAATAGTGTGAGGTCTGTAATAATACTTCAGTAAGTATTCACACCATTTATGTATTTGTATTGCCTTCATCTTACAAGAAACACAACTTTTCGAACATTTACAGTAGAAAAACGTTGTATGTCAGTCCAGAAGAACAACGTTGTAAAGCAAAGAAACTTAAATATTGTCCATATTTCCTGGTAAATTCTTTATGATTGTTACATTTGAGTACATAAATAATAATAATAATAATAATAATAATAATAATAATAATAATAATAATAATAATGACAAATTTATATATAAGAACTTGAAACAAATTACACAACTTAGATTATATGTTTAGGCATACAACATCTATGTTACACACATAAGAATCCTTTTTTTTTTTTTTTTTTTTTTCCTTTATTCTGTTATTAGACCATGGTAGAATTCAGAGTAACTATGACCAAGATGAAAAAAAAAAAACTTGACACTGCAATCAGATCCTCTCTCTCTCTCTCTCTCTCTCTCTCTCTCTCTCTCTCTCTCTCTCTCTCTCTCTCTCTCTCTTTTGTGATTGGAATAGAGCCATGATAAAGACGAGGTAAGTTATCATGTGAAATATGATTTACTGTCTTATTTTTTGCACGCTTGCTACTTTTAAAGAATACACTGTCCATGGTAACAACATATCATGAAATTTCCGCATTTTCAGAGACATAGGATCGTCAGAACTAAACTGAAACCAGGCAGCTGTTGCTATCTTTAGGTCTGGATCCTTCTTTACTGTTTGCTCTGCTAGCCCTATATCCCTAAAGTATTCTTGTTGCATAAAAATGAACAACTTCAAATGGTTCGCTTGGCCTTGCATTGGCAATAACCTCTACCCATGTGACACGCTACAAGTATGATTGTCCGCTGTTTTATTTGCGTTACAAAGTTATTCAGGTCAGCAACACAATCAAAATATTTTAGCTCTCGAAGTAGTATGAATATCAGCAGGATGATGGCAGCACATGATGCAAGATGTGCTATACAACATTTTTCAGCAGACAACTCAGTTTGGTCAAAAGCGCACTTTATTCTAGGCAGCCATTCAATTAATGCTTCGGAAGTGTAAAACAGAAAGCGTTTGTGATAATAGACACAAATCCGCTTTTGGCATACAAATTGTGTAGAATTTTGAACAATGTTGCCTGTAGCTCTAAAGTTGATGGAAAATCTATTTTGGTTACCACAGAGAAGCCTATGACTAGCAAAAGGATCTATGAAAGATGTACTTCCAAAGATAGTGAAAAGTCAATGGATAATAAATTAGGCAGAGAGTGAAAAGGAAGTGCCTGATGTAATACAAGGTAAGGAAAAGGAAGTAAAATGTAGCCATTATTGCATCATCAAATGTGAAAAATAGCAGTACTGTGTAGTCCTCAAACAGAACCAGACACATAATTCATTATATTCCATTCAAAGATGACTAGTTCATTAAAGATTCAATTTCCAATGTTTGTTTTCTAGTTAACCGTCCGAAGACAGGTCTGAACCTCACAAGTGATACCACCACTTATGAGGAAACTAGGCCAGAAAATAATAGGGTAGGGTGGCTAGGTCCTTCCCCCCTCTATTGCATACATCGCCGATTAGCATAATATGTTGTTAAAGTTTAAAAACAGTGCAAGAAAGAACATAGAAACTCCACATAGTTATAACTATGTCATTGTCAGATTCTTTACAAATATAAAAGGAAAATATATTCCTATTACGACTGCCAGAAGCTTTATAACCTGGCGAAAGGAAAGCAAGAAAGTTTTTCGAAATGAAGCTCCAGTACTTCTCGCAGGACAAAACGCTATGTACAAACGGACTTACAGAAGGCCCTTCTCGTAGAAAAATTGCCTGTGAAATCTTTAAACATCTTAGGAAGTGTCTGATGAATGTGGAGCAGAGCTCCTTGAACAGTGCACAATGTACATGTGTCATCCGCTGTGTCACTGTGAGGATAAGATTGTAACAGTGGCAGGAAGAGTGTGATCGCCTTGTTTTGAAACGATTTTCTTTAATTGAAATGTTATATTTCAAATTTTTTGAAAATGAAATGACGCCCGAAACCGATTTTGCAGGACCTTAGTTCGGTTGCAGATCTTGCTTTTTTTGGAGTTGGCATGACTGGTCACCTCAATACGGTAAATGTCAGCATGCATGGTGAAAACTATCAAATAACGGATAAAATCAACGTTTTCGAAAAGGAGTTTGCTCTCTGGGAAAGGCACCTTTCAAAATAAAATATTGCACACTTCTCGGATTTAGGTAAGTGAACGTAATTTATTCACATTTTACTGTAACCCAATGTCTGAACATTGGCAAAGGAAACAGTTGCTTCACTTATACGAGAATTCTTATCCTTCTTCTCGATTCTATTCCATCACTTACAATTAATCCTTTTTCTTTTCTTACAAATTGTGCCCTTTATTTTTGGCTCAACAATATTTAGGAAAAACTGTAAACATGTTTTAAAGGCGATTTTATGAATTATTTGGTTGACCGAAATCTGTACGAGTGGGTGCAGATTTCAAGGGCCCGGAGAAATGCTCCTTTTTTCAATTAAAAGCTTCGTTTGCCATTGATATTCTCCGTTTGATTTCCTGCCTTATGTTAGTACAGTACACACAAAATACTTCAAGCCGTCCACTTTCTGTACTGCCTCATTTCGAATTCGCGCGTATACCTTGTTCATTTTTATTTCCATAACCATAGTTTTCATGTTATTTGTATTTATATTCATCTCACACTGCTCACAGCTGTCAATGAGAGCCAGTTATCACTTAATATACAGTATTTGATTTTTTTTTCACATCTTCTGTTTCTTTTCGCGAACATCCTAAGCCAAGATAATTACAAGATAATTACAAGTTTATTATTATTATTATTATTATTATTATTATTATTATATTACAAATCTTGGTGTATTAAATTACATTTTCATGATCTTGTTCAATATATTTTATAAACATTCAATAAGAATGCTGGGTTTAATACGTTCTATAACTTATTCCTTTTTTACTCCTGCATCTCTATTAATTCTATACTTCACCTTGGTTAGATCTAAACATTAATATGCATCAGTAGTCTGGAATTCCATTATTTCAACTGATTCGATGTAATTGGAAAATATTCAAAGAAAATTATTTTCCTTATGTGCTTTTCGATTTATACCCAATTCCTCTGACTTTAATTATGAGATTACTTGTAAATATTTTAACTATTGTAGCCTTTATTCTATACGTTAAAATCTTGATTATCAATTTTTTTGTAAAGTTATCAAAGATGATATTGATTGTGAGTCTATCATAAACAATATCAGCCTTCGTATTCCTACTAAAGGTTTAAGATATCATAAAATGTTTGACAACAGAAATTTAAAATCTCTCTCTCAAGTCTGTAGATACATAAAGTATGCCAATTTGCATGGGAACAATTTAGATCCTTTTAAAGTATAGTTTCGTTTATTATCATTTAGGCCTACTGTCTTTGTTCTCAATTTTATTTATGTATGTTTTTGTTTGTTTAAGATATTATATTATTTATTATCGCACCTTTGTATCTTCTGTTTGTGTATTGTGCTGGACTTATTGGCCTCTGGCTGTTGTTCAGCACACAAATATTAATAAATGAAAAAATATAATTATTTATTATTATTATTACTATTATTATTATTATTATTATTATTATTATTATTATTATTATTATTATTATAAAACAAATTGCGGCTAAAGTAAACAAGTTGATGCGCTTAGCTGTGCATAAATATCTTGGAAATGAGGTTGGTGTTCTTTTCTCACAACCAATATTAAGTTTACGGAGTGGAATAACGTTTCCCATTAGCGTTTCTGTAAGCTACTTTCCAGACATGACGACAATGTCCTCTCCGTCAGGTACGAATCTGCTCGCTGAGCCGCTTTTCCGCGCCACTGTTTTTGAATAATTGAATTTTAATCCCGAACAGAACACAGTGGCGGATCCCAGTAAGCATTATTTTAAAGACTGGACAACCTACACGAGAAATTTGAAATTTGGTCTCGCGATTAGGAAACCGAGATTAGGGAGTGAAATTATCCCACCATATTTCAGTTAACTTAGGACGAAGTTTAGGCCTAATTTCCAACGAATTATGTGATGTTCGTGATGGAAGAACATGAGCCCCCGTATCCTTTGTTACCTCTTCTGCACCATTTCTGGATATTCACCATTACAGAACTCACAAAGCTGCAGAAATGCGCGTATAATGAGGAAAATTTTAGGATATACGTTATGGAATAGAAAAGAATGTCAAATTATTTATTTATTTAAATATTTATTTATTTATTTAAATATTCATTTATCCTTTTAAATATTCATTTATTCATTTAATTATTTTTTTAAATATTCATTTACTTCTTTATTTAGATATTAATTTTTTATTAATTTAAATACTCATTTATTTATTAATTTAAATATTCATATATTTATTTATTTAAATATTTATGTATTTATTTACTTATTCATTTAAATATTCATTCATTTATTTAAATATTAATTGATTTATTTAAATATTTATCTATTGATTTATTGACTTATTCATTTATTCTTTTACTGATTTATTCATTCATTTATTTATTTAATTGGTGGAGTAAAGGCCATCAGGTCTTCTCTACCACACCACCAGAATACAAATAGACATTTACAAGAAACAATTGCAGAGAGAAGAAGCAAATAAGAAATAGAAGTAAAGTTACAGAGACAAATACAAAAAGCACAAATGCAAAAAGAATGAGAGAAATAATAAACTTCAAAATTCTACATGGAAAAATACAAAATTGTTAGACAAACAGGAGTATTAGAGGTAAAAATCCATCGGTATTGGTAGGCACAAGCGGTTTAGATAAGAAATAGTATGTATTAAGAATGTCTTATTCTCCTTTTGAAATACATGTCGGTCTACAAATATTTTCAAAATGTGGCCCGGAATTGCAAACACCCGGGCGGGTTTGTTGCCACTTCGCCCGTGGAAACAGAATGTCACGAAAAGAGAAGAGAAAGAAGCGCAGAACACGTCGACATTCATCTCCCACCCATAATCTCATCTACCACCCCGTCATTCCTCAACCTATTGTCCCACTTTATCCTCTACCCTTCTTCACTGCCACCTTGCAAATCCCCAGAACCAACCCCTTTCACGTCCCCACTTTTCAGCTTCTCCCAACCCCGTCCACACTTATAAGAGACAGACGTCATATGCCAAAGATATAAAGACTGTGATGGCATAAGTAAGTCACCCCTTTACCAAAATGATGCTTCATTACTGGAGGGTGGTGCGTGCACAGAAGTAAAAATCAGCCCTCGCCAGACTAGAGTTATGGAACTATGGTTTTTACTGCCCCATTACAGCTAAAAGCTAAAAGCCGGGCTTTTCATGCGCTTTCTGCAAAATACGGTATTCATCAGGATTGCTGTCTGGAGGCACACAGATTCCATATATGTGGTGCTGCTGTCCGGCTTTCCAGCTTCAAGACACTCCTTTTCCACATCCAAAGCTTTTTAGCCTCGAGACCAAAAAAGGAGCAGAAAGGCAAATATCCTCCTTTACATCAAGGTCCACACTCACTCCATGAACTTACGGCGAGTGTGTTTAATATGAAGTCTGGGTCGGCTGTCTGGGTTGTTGGGTATAAGAGTTACTTCCCTTCCTAAAACCTCAGCCATCTTGCCTCGATTTTTTTCGTGGTTGGTAGCGGATACTAAAACTAACGTTAGACCTAAAGTGCTAACGATATGCAAAATAAACATATATATATATATATATATTTGTCTTCGAGGCTCACGAACGTGTTTTATCAAATTTCGAAACGAAATGATGTGTGTTAAACATAATTTATTTTTCTGCTCAAGAGGCTGAACCTATATAATATAATAAAATTGGACCAAACATATCAAAATTTGTTTTATAACAGAAGAAAATGATCTCATAAATATGAGTAAAGAAAATCGCATTGTGATATAACGCCAAATTACTGAACTATTACTTTTAAATAGTCATACACACTCCCGGACATTTAACTAAGGAATTTCTTTTGTCAATTCTACAGATACATATAGTGTGTATACATACATACACACGCAGAGTGATTCACGAGGATTTACCGTCCTTTACGGAGCTTATTTATGAAGACATTCTGAACAAAAAATGTCATATAAACATGGGTCCTATTCTCAATATTTACAGAGTTATGTTTCGTTATTGGAACGCATTGCTGTGAACTCGTGATCTTGGTCAGCGTGCAGTCAGCAGCCAGCGCGAGCGCTACAGAAATCAAAGATAGCCGTATGCAGTTACGTAGCGCGACGAGTGCCGTTCACAAGCGTGCGGCCAAGTGTACTAAAGTGGACGGCGACATTTTTTAAAATGTGTTTCAAACTCTCCTAGATTGTAAATTAGGATGTAAAACAGAACTGCAAATAATTAAGTCGGTGGAAGTGGTGCGATTTGTAATAATTGTTGTGATAAGTGCGCAAGAATAATGTAATTTTCTAGTTAAATATAGAAAAAGATATCTGTACCAAGCAACTAAGGAGTTCATGGCTCATTCTCTATTTGTATTATTCTTTTACCTTCAAACTAAAGAAGAAACGTATTTTATAAACAACATTGAATTAGTGTATCGATGAAAATATTGAGAATAGGAACTATGTTTATATGACATTTTTTGCTAAGATGTCTTCAGAAATAAGCTCCGTAAAGGACGGTAAATCCTCGTGAACCACCCTATATATATATATATATATATATATATATATATATATATATATATATATATATATATATATATATATATATACAGGGACATCATTTTATGTTTACTAACATTTTTAATATCAAACTGGCTATACCTTTAGGGGACCGGAAACACCGTTCGCTACCCCCTTCCACAACTGGAGTTCGATGATACTGGCGTAAAACACAAACAAATCACTTTACTAGGTATAGGAGGGAAGAAAAGTACTTCATCCATTTATGTAAACTAGGAAATATCACGATTTTGAGTTCGATAATTTTCATTAGGTTTTTGTTTAATCACAATGCAGTACTGTATTAAGAATAAGTGTTTTGACTCACGAACTGAGTTATCCATGCGAACGTGTTCATTATGCAGTGTATATTATACTGTCTACACCACATTAGCGTACAATATAGAGAAAGAAGTTAAATTGAAAAATAATCATAATATGAATATTTAAACACATTTTTGAAAATGGTAGCCGTTCATTCCGATAGCCTACAGGCTTCAGTTCTTTTGTGCATATTACCGCACTATAGACTATTGCATCTAATTCCAATTACCAATTTCGTCCTTCGTACTAGTAACTCATGTTGAAATAATTCTGTACATAATCTACAAAAGAGTATCTTATGTACTGTAAATTCAATCTTCACTTCTGCCCGACCCGCACAGATAAAATTACTCCGACATGCTACCTACTGTCGGTCCAAGTGGTTATGCCGCAGGATCGTAGAAAGGGGGGAAATCACGTGACAGTTAATTACTTAACGAGATCCTTATTTAAGTTATTTTAAACAGTTGTATAATATTACGTAAACGCCCAATTCCTAACAGAAATTAATGTTTTCAGAAAAGAGCTAAGACAGCCCTGCTTTTACAGAGAGGCGTGCAGAAGCAGGTGAGGGAAATCGGGATGCGACGTAGGCAAACGGACAGTACCTGTGCGAAAATATGATTCAATATTAAAAGTTTTTCGGCACTGGAAAACGCGAAGATATTTCTGGAACGTACTATACTCAGTAACTCAGTGCTGTTTACTATAAGCGGCCTTGATTCTGTCTGGAGAACAGTTGAAACTTCATTAGTAGAAGGGGTGGGAATGAAGTACATTCAAAAACTCAGGTACAATAAAAATTGAAGTAAAAATAAAATGATGTCCCTGAAATAAGCTAACATGAAGCTAACATTAGTGAAATAAAATTTTAATAATTCAATTAATAACTTTCAGCGTTGGAGCTCGGACTCATTTTGACATCATTGATTCACATATAGTCATCCATAACATAGATCAGGTTAAGTTCACGGTGCGGCATGCTGTACTTGTACAAGAGCGCGCCCTTTCGGCTACCCAATCATTCAGAAAATAGGAGTGGTAAGCACAATAAACCTGAGGCTGCACTGCAAGCTTTCGGGTACCTCCTCCGTACAAGACAAAAAAAACTCTAGGAATACCAAGGTATTTTCAATAACATGCAATACTACTACAAAAATGTTTAATAAATTTTTAACAATCTTTTAAAATTTGTAATCAGCAAGCGTTATGTAGGCCCTACTATAATAAAAGAGAAAAACTGAAATATCACTGCATATTTTCGAACAAATATTTCAACGTGACAGTCTGGAAAATGTTACCTATGCATCACTTTCTTCATATCCGTCCTCACATATTGAACAGACCACAGTTTTGTTAAAAAAAATGTTTGATTTTGAACACTTTAACTTTTTAATAGTAAATAATGTGTATTATAATAAAAGAGAAAAAATGAAATGCCACTGTCTATTTTCAAACAATTACTTCAAGATGGGGGAATAATTTTTGTCCGTCTAGATGTATTTTTGTATGTTAGTGAAACTACAAGAGAATAAGATTAAACAATAATACAGTAAGTTGGAAGGATTCATAACCGACAATAAATAATATTTTCATATTTTTAATATATCAATAAGGGTAAAGTTGCTTAATTCCGAGATACTCCTAATTCCGTGATACGTTTTTTCACTGAATGTCATAGGTTGGGTATCTTGCTAGGAATTTCACCGATGTCTCAAAAGTATGCGAAAGATGCACTCTTTCGAGAAAAATGCCTGTCCCTATAGTAGAAAGGCAAAGCTTTGACTGACATTCAATTTTAGAAAAAAAATTTCACGGGATTGATGGTTTCACGAAAATAAGCAACTTTACCCTACATATTTAAAATATAGATTTTGAAGAAGGTGGAGACAAAGTAACCGCCCCCACCCGATTGGTATCGCTAGGTTTAAAGTAATATTTTATAATTTTTAAAATGTCTCAGTAAAGATTTAAAAATTTTCCTCACTTAGATTTGTTACGCAGTTCATTAGCTTTCATTTGAGACTCGCAACATGCATTTGTTTCAAAAGATGATGAAGTGAACTCGTTTTGTATCATAGACCTACCTTAATTTTATTACTTTTTTGAGTTTATGTCTCCTGGTTGGTCCAGAAATTCAAATTAATATTTTACTTTTAATTTCCAAGACTCTTCGACATTTCTACCCATTTAAACCATATACAGGCACAAAAACAAAATAAGTGCTTTCATACGCCCTGATCCTTAAGAAAATTTAATCTATCTCCATATCTATTAATTTTAATGCTTGTAAAATATTCCAATTTCCCACATCCAGGCCAACGTGTAGTCCCATTTTCCTTCAGAATTCTCTTTTTTCACAGATGTGTTTAATTGCCGTTTCAAAATTATTTGGATTCTCATATCTTTCACTGGCCATGAGATACAATTCTCTCTTCAAAACCTTGCATCTCCCATTTTCTTTACGTGGCGATAACACGTTCCAATATTCCAAATGCAGTCTAACATATAGTCCCATTCCCTTTCTGAATTCTCTTCTTTCATTGATGTGTTTATTTCCCGTTTCGAAATTACTTCGGGTTCCCGTATTTTTTACGACTGTGAGGAACGAACTTCAAATTCTGTTAAGAAATATTCTATCATCCGTGTTTCCTTTCCAGTTGTTTAAGAATAATGTATTGCAGCGAGTTACTGCAGTTTTAAGTTATGCAAGATGTGAAAAAAAATCCTACAAGTCATTTCCATCTTCTTTCTCTGAGCATTTTGGATACTCGTTACTTAGTTTGAAATCATTTCGCAAGGAGAGACTATTCGACTATTTCAGAACAATTTCGGAGGTCTCAAAATTATATTAAATGAATCAGTGGTCGTCAGCACTCGCTGAAATGGGTAAAGGGTAAGCGGAACAACATGATTTGCCCCGTCATGAGGTAGAGAACATACACGCCAGCAGTCACCAATACACGCTGGTGCTGTAAGTGTCCTGCGGGTAAGAGACGCTAGCACGAGAGTGCACTGAGTTGACGACCGCTGCTCTAAATCTCTCTTGTGATAGAGATAAAATGCACATTTGTTCATTTTTAAGTTGTTTATAAACATTTTCACCCCTAAACAGGTTTTAGAAACTAAAGGCGGCCGATATCGGGGTAACTCTGCGAGAGGTTTAACAGAAACCGGCACTGAACTTGCGATGAGAGAGGAGCGTCAAATATGAAGGACTCTCTATTCAGCGGTGATCAAAACTCGAACTGCAGTGATTATATGCGACAGCCTATGAAGGAGACGTAGGAAAGGTACTTGGCATGAAAACTAGAAGCAGTGGTGGTTCCTGTACTAACATCTTGATCAATCCGCGGATAAAAATCTCAAGCTTTATTGTATCAGTAATGTTACTGCTGTCATCAAGAGCCAGTAAATAATATACTATATTTCTTGCTTCTTTTTTTAACCTTCCTCTTGAATATAATCAGGAATTTATAAATTCTTCTCTCGATACTTGGTCGAGAAATTTGTAGTTTTTCAAAATTAAAAACTTCTTATGGACAAGTTATTTAAGGGGAGAATGTACTGAGCCGGTACTCCTATCTCTATGTTAAATTGGTGATGTTCAAGTGCACGTTTCTAAAGAAATATTGGAGATAGACTTCTGTTATTATCTATGATTCTGTGAGCAAACGTAGCCAAAAGCCAATACTCATTTCATTTATTTTGAATTAATATATTTTTTTTAACTTTAAATTTTATATGAAATTTTCAACAGAAAATTTTTCGCCAAGAGAAAATTTTGAAACTATACACAAAAATTTTTGCTTGCGATTGAAGAGCTCTGTCTAGAGAAGGAGCATATAAAATTTCAGCTTCCTACCTTTAGTAGTTTCTTAGTAAAGTGCACTTACATATTGAAAAACTTAAAAATGAGAAAATTGCATTTAAAGTTTACATATACCTTTCAAAATTTTCCAGCTTCATAATCTGGATTGTTGGCCTCCTCATCTTCTCTTCTTCTTTTGAGGTTTCTTTTCTTCTGTATTGCTGCCTTAGACATCAATTCAACTGCCTGATCTGCCTTTGCCACTCGAATATCATCCAACTCTCTGAGAAATGTCAATGTATTATAACCCGGTGCTATACTAAATTCTGTAACACTTTAGCTCGTCCTATGTTGCCTACATTGAAACTGATAACTGCGTCATAGACTCCTGCTTTCAAAGTTTTCAATCCCACAAACGTAGTTTTTGGAACCCTCAACCACACCAAATTGTTGAAGGATTCATTTGGATTTTGTGTCAATCCGTGTACACACTTCTTCAGGAGATCTGGATGAGCAAGGTCTCTGTATATTGGCTTCAATTTTGTCATCACTTTTACTGGTAATCCATGATGTTTGTATGTTGATTTATTCACATTGTATTTACACCAAGAGTCTGGTCCCTTAGGGCAATGCTGGTGGTAAGGTTGCTCGTCGGTTGACAACTTGTGGAAATACATTGCCCACACAGCCCGCTTCATTTTATTTATATCATCTGTATTATTTCTGATAGCATTGCCATAATACAGCTGCAATAAATCAATTGCGTCTTTGGTCAATCTATTTCTACCCCCAATGATCTTACCATCAGGTAGTTTTTGTCCTTTCATGTCTTTCACTAATTTTCTCAGTCGATTGCCCATACTCTTCTGTACATGTCCTAAACA
Source organism: Periplaneta americana (assembly GCF_040183065.1). NCBI lineage: Eukaryota > Metazoa > Arthropoda > Insecta > Blattodea > Blattidae > Periplaneta > Periplaneta americana. The sequence continues at coordinate 76,756,314 of NC_091127.1, forward strand.
TTCCCATTTTTCAATTTTAAAATGTTCACCATATGGTTTCTCATTCACAACTTGTTGGAAACCTCTACTGTCTCCATCTCCGAGGTAAGTGGAATACCTCACACCCCTTTCTTCTACAGATCTCTTGAAAATCTTCACCGCTCCTTCAACTTCCATCGTTCCACTTGCTCCATCAAAGTTTTTAACGCAGTTGCTAGTGTGATCAACTTTGTTCTTTGTCACTACACAGCCATGACAATATTTAGTTAGGCATACCACATCTACAACCTTACCATTGTCTATGCTAGTTGCTCTGACCACACCGTTCAGTGAAGTATGGCCACGCTTTTGCCAGCTCCCATCCATAGCAATAACAATATCTGTTGAACCAGCATTTTCTTCAACTGCTTCCTTTGCTGCCTCAACCATGCACTCTGTTGCCACTTCTCCAAGAGACCTTTCTATAACTTCAGTTACTTTCTGGAATCTTGTAGGTGCTTTGGGAAGATTCAACACAGAGCACAAAACTTTACTAGCAGCACTTCCCTTTCCTATGGAACGCATACTATATACAAATCTCAAATTCACCTCATACCCATTGTTTGTATATTTAGAGGAAGGAAGCGTATGTTCTTCTCCACAGTTTTTGCACACTAGCACTAATCTACAAGCTAAACCCCTACGACAATTACTGTTTTCTGAAACTGAAATACAGTTTGTGCTGCTACAATATTTACACTGTACAAAACTAGATATAACTTCAGACAGAAGTTCAATATCAACAAGAAGGTAACCAGTTTTTTGTTTGCCTGCCACGAAACTATTGTCAGACTCCTCTTTACACAGATCATCAAACAGCTTCTTCGATGAAGCAAGTTTTTTATTGCAATTAAAAGTAGAGCGCATTAATACAAAACACGGAAAAGTTGTATATTACGGACAGATTAAAGTATACACTATGACACTAAACAGTAGGCCTAACGTAATATTCTATATATATTGAAACACCTCGCTGATAGAGAATGATTGCATTTTGAATTATGTCTTCGTGACTAATTGCCATACAGCATACAGGATGTGTGTGACCTGCCTCACCTAAGCATTTCGTAATCTTACGGTCACAGTCAGTTTCAACTAATCGGTCACTTTTATGAAGTAGCTATTATGAATAGGAAATTGAACTATTGTGTTATGAATTTGTGAATTGTTATAATAATAATAATAATAATAATAATAATAATAATAATAATAATATTATTATTATTATTATTATTATTATTATTATTATTATTATTATTATTATTATTATTATGGGAAAGGAGTGAATTGTGTTCGGTGTTGTAAATTATATGTGAGTAAATTATTTATCAATACAATCTACAAAATGAATTGTGCTGTGTATTACCATCTGATTCGGAAGGAACTGGCGTGTTTGATAGTAACTAAGCTATTCACATAATTTCTATGATTTTGGTTTAGTCTAACTACCTTAACCTATCATCGTATCCAAAATACAATATACAGTATACTATTATAAAGTAAACTAATATGTTGACAATAATTTAATAGTGAATTTTATTTAGTAATGGTGAGTACTTAACTTCGTCATTCACCACATCAAGCCAGTCGTGTAGAGAAAATTTACCAACAGAGTCGTTGCCAAGAGTCCGCCATAGGAGAGCTCAATCATAATAGTGATTAATGAATAATTTATAACTTCATATTTGTATTTCCATATATTTGTATTTATAATTTACATTTTTTTACTTATACCATAATTATATTTGTTAGGCCTATATTACTTTTAAATTCACGTCCATTTTCAACACTGACTTGCTTATACTGTGCTGTGTGTTACCACGTCCAGAAATGTTCCGCGCGAATGAACCACCAATAGTATATCAGAAACGACCACGTGCATTTGTTGATATGAGGTACCATTCTAAGAGCGTGACAAGTTTAGTACCGCTACAGCTACCCCTCCTACTGCCACTAGTACCGCTACAGCTACCCCTCCTACTGCCATTAGTACCGCTACAGCTATCCCTCCTACTGCCACTAGTACCGCCACAGCTATCCCTCCTATTGCCACACCATATCCAAAATACAATATACAGTATTGTAGTACCGCTACAGCTACCATTCCTAATGCCACTAGCGCTGCTACTACTCCTAGTGATGATACTATTCCTGCTACTGTAGACACAAGTTATTTAGCATTGATAGAAATTTGTGACAGAGATGAAACCGTGGATTCGTCGTAATACCTGAAATTCCCGTTACGGTTGGAGAAAAGCTCAGAATGAAAACTAAATCGGGTAATCGGCCAAGCGAGCACCAAATTCAGACCTGAGTGCAAACCCGAAATATTGAAAATTACGAAAGAAAAATATTCAGTGAAGAGGGAAGAGAGGATATACAGACCAACAAAATAATGACAACGAAAGAATAGTAATTTTTTATACAACTGAACACTTTTCAGAAACTGTTAATGTAAATTCTTTCTTTAACGTTTTCCCAAGTACACAGACTAGTCAAAGACGTTAAGATATTGAAGTTAGAATGCAGAAATAGTTGAAAGAGAAAAGAAATAGAAACTTCAATAGTTGGAGAAAGCCTACCCTTCTACAATTTGTACACCAGGAGCTCTTTATCACCAAACAGCACAAATATTTCCATGTCAATAAGAGTAAATTAGTTTCAGCAAACAGCCTAAATTATGTAGCTATAAACAAAACAAATGAAAAAATAAAAAAATTAGAAGAGACGGGAATGATATAACTACTTATCAATTAAAACATGATGAAGAGAAATTATATTTTTCATCTACCTATTCAGAAATTATTACAGGTTCTTTTACACTTCCGTGCCTTAATTGTGATTGAAACAGAAATAATCTATATGGGAGAATTGATACCCATACGACTGTTGCATTATGTTTTCAAACAATACCACTGTAGTTACTACATATTCCGTGGGAGAGCGATTTTTTTCATATTTTATCGTATGCAACCCTATGCCGTGCTATTGTGAAGTGCATCAGACAGAGAGGTTTGCTTTTCATTATTTTCAATCTGGTGTGATCTGATTATAGAGGGGATGAGTGAGGTGAGGGTTGGTTCCATTTTTAAAACTCTGCGGGAATGAATAACAGCATATTGCTTGTTAGTTCTAACCCACACCCTACCATTCTCTTCCAGTTCATTCAGATTACACCCTATGGGTATAAATTACATGGTGTTTCGTAACTAGTGCAATACGTGTGATCTTGGATTGTTTAAATATGTTATTCACACCAACTGTCACATTTATACTTCTGAGATTAGCACACAAAATATAATTATGTTTTCGGGTGAAATGCCTCAAGTGTACGAACAGAAGAAAAGAGATTATACGAAAGTAATTGCGAAAACTATGGTAGAGGATTAACAAGAGGAGATAAGAAAAAGGGAGAGTAGCAGATAATAGAAAATGAAAGGGACAGACGAAACAAGCTAAGTACAGTAAAGAAAAAAAGGAAGATGAGAAAGGGAAGAAGACGACGGAGAGGAGAGGATAGAGAAGAAAAGAGATAAGAGGATAGAGAAGAAAAGAGAGGAGAGGATAGAGAAGAAAAGAGAGGAGAGGGTAGAGAAGAAAAGAGAGTAGAGGATAGAGAAGAAAAGAGAGGATAGAAAAGGGAAGAGAGAATAGAGAAGAAAACATAAGAGAGGATAGAGAAGTAAAGATAAGAGAGGATAGAGAAGAAGAGAGAGAAGAGGATAGGAAAGAAATGAGAGGAGGGGATAGAGAAGAAGAGAGAGAAGGGGATAGAGAAGAGAGGGGAGAGGATAGAGAAGAAAAGAGTGGAGAGGATAGAGAAGAAAAGAGAGGATAGGATAGAGAAGAAAAGATAGGAGAGGATAGAAAAGAAAAGATAAGAGAGGGTAGAGAAGAAGAGAGAGGAGAGGATAGAGAAGAAGAGAGAGGAGAGGATAGAGAAGAAAAGGAGGAGAGGATAGAGAAGAAGAGAGAGGAGAGGATAGAGAAGAAAAAGAGAGGCTAGAGAAGAAAAAAAGGAGAGGATAGAGAAGAAAAGATAAGAGAGGATAGAGAAGAAGAGATAAGAGAGGATAGAGAAGAAGAGAGAGGAGAGGATAGAGAAGAAAAAGGGGAGAGGATAGAGAAGAAAAGAGAGGAGAGCACAGAAAATAAAAGAGAGGAGAGGATAGAGAAGAAAAAGAGGAGAGTATAGAGAAGAAAAGAGAGGAGAGGATAGAGAAGAAGAGAGAGGAGAGGATAGAGAAGAAGAGAGAGGAGAGGATAGAGAAGAAAGGAGAGGGGAGGATAGAGAAGAAAAGAGAGGAGAGGATAGAGAAGAAAGGAGAGGAGATGATAGAGAAGAAAAGAGGAGAGGATAGAGAAGAAAAGAGGAGAGGATAGAGAAGAAAAAGAGGAGAGGATAGAGAAGAAAAAGAGGAGAGGATAGAGAAGAAAAGATAAGAGAGGATAGAGAAGAAAAGATAAGAGAGGATAGAGAAGAAGAGAGAGGAGAGGATAGAGAAGAAAAAGGGGAGAGGATAGAGAAGAAAAGAGAGGAGAGTACAGAAAAGAAAAGAGAGGAGAGGATAGAGAAGAAAAGAGGAGAGGATAGAGAAGAAAAGAGAGGAGAGGATAGAGAAGAAGAGAGAGGAGAGGATAGAGAAGAAGAGAGAGGAGAGGATAGAGAAGAAAGGAGAGGGGAGGATAGAGAAGAAGAGAGAGGAGAGGATAGAGAAGAAAGGAGAGGGGAGGATAGAGAAGAAAAGAGAGGAGAGGATAGAGAAGAAAGGAGAGGAGAGGATAGAGAAGAAAAAGAGGATAGAGAAGAAAAAGAGGAGAGGATAGAGAAGAAAAGATAAGAGAGGATAGAGAAGAAAAGATAAGAGAGGATAGAGAAGAAGAGAGAGGAGAGGATAGAGGAGAAAAAGGGGAGAGGATAGAGAAGAAAAAGGGGAGAGGATAGAGAAGAAAAGAGAGGAGAGCACAGAAAATAAAAGACAGGAGAGGATACAGGAGAAAAAGAGAGAGTATAGAGAAGGAAAGATGAGAAAGGATAGAGAAGAAAAGATGAGAGGGGATAGAGAAGAAAAGATGAGAGAGGATAGAGAAGAAAAGATAAGAAAGGATAGAGAAGAAAAGATGAGAGAGGATAGAGAAGAAAAGATAAGAAAGGATAGAGAAGAAAAGATGATAGAGAAGAAAAGATAGGAAAGGATAGAGAAGAAAAGATAAGAGATGATAGAAAAGGGAAGAGAATAGAGAAGAAAAGATGAGAGAGGATAGAGAAGAAAAGGTAAGAAAGGATAGAGAAGAAAAGATGAGAGAGGATAGAGAAGAAAAGATAAGAAAGGATAGAGAAGAAAAGATGATAGAGGATAGAGAAGAAAAGATAAAGGATAGAGAAGAAAAGATAAGAGAGGATAGAAAAGGGAAGAGAGAATAGAGAAGAAAAGATGAGAGAGGATAGAGAAGAAAAGATAAGAAAGGATAGAGAAGAAAAGATGAGAGGGGATAGAGAAGAAAAGATAAGAAAGGATAGAGAAGAAAAGATGAGAGAGGATAGAGAAGAAAAGATAAGAAAGGATAGAGAAGAAAAGATAAGAGAGGATAGAAAAGGGAAGAGAGAATAGAGAAGAAAAGATGAGAGAAGATAGAGAATAAAAGAAAAGAGAGGATAGAAAAGAAGAGAGGAGAGGATAGAGAAGAAAAGATAAGAGGATAGAAAAGAAGAGAGGAGAGGATAGAGAAGAAAAGATAAGAGGATAGAGAAGAAGAGAGAGGAGAGGATATAGAAGAAAAGAGAGAAGAGGATAGAAAAGAGAAGATAAGATAGAAAAGAAGAGAGAATAGAGAAGAAAAGAGAGGACAGGATACAGAAGAAAAGAGAGGAGAGGATAGAGAAGAAAGTATAAGAGAGGATAGAGAAGAATAGATAAGAGAGGATAGCGAAGAAAGATGAGAGGATAGAGAAGAAAAGATAACAAATGATAGAGAAGAAAAGATGAGGATAAAGAAGAAAAAATGAGATGATAGAGTAGAAAAAATGAGAGGATAGAGAAGAAGAGAGAGGAGAGAATACAGAAGAAAAGAGAGGAGAGGAAAAAAAAGTTTAGAGGTGAGCAAAGAAGGGAGAACAGCATAAAGGGAAGAAGGATAATGCTTTGCATAACTGTAAAGAGTAACTCGACAAAGGAAAGAAGGGATTAAAAGTGGAGAATAGAAACGGAGAGAAGTGGATATAGTAGAGTAGATAACGGGATAAAGAGAAGAAAATTAGATAGTAAGCGAAAAAATAAATAGATCAAACATAAACCAGTTAATGGATTAAATTTCAAGGAAGACTTTTATGATGATCTAAACATGTTCAAAAATTAGAAATGAAATTAATGAATCGTGCAAAGACATTGTTGGAGAACAATTTATCAAGAACAGCATGCATTAAAGTTGATTGAAGTGTTTTTATATCTTTTGGAAATTGAGCTATCAGATTTTCTAGTTTGGAGTTAGAAAAATAAGGAGAATGTGATTTGAATCAAGATTCGGAACATTTTCACACGCGTTACCATTGTAAATGTGTTTCAACATGGTTATTTTTATAACAAAATAAGGAAATATTTTACAGGAACTTGGAAACAAGTTATCTTAAGTGATTTTCTTTGAAACGTGTTGTTTTAGATATTGTCTCTTTTGTAGCAGCATTGAGTGGCTAGGGGCGGGTTAGGGACAACTCCTCAGCATGTCGGCTCGACAGTGGCCTACTGTGCACCTCGAATTATGGGATGTGAGAATGAGGTGTACTAGCCCACCGGTCGCATGACACCCCTCACCCGCTCACTCAATGGCCTCCTACATAACCCCGTCTTAAGTTCATACAGCCAAGGTGGCCAAGCAGAACAGGATCCATTTCGACAGCCCTTCTAAGGTGTCGAAGCGCCCTCGAAGTGCTCTAAAGATATGAATCCTCGCAGAGATATTGCCAACGGCTTGCAACCCAGAGACGGTTTCGGAGAGGACACCACTCTGAAAGCGGACGAAGACATGCGTCATGACCTGAATATGCCTATGGAATGAGGTGATGAAGATGAATGATATGATATGATATGATATGATATATGTTATGATATGATATATGATATGATATATTATATTATATGATATATGATATATTATATTATGATATGATATGGTATGGTATGGTATGGTATGGTATGATATGATATATGACATGATATGATACATGATATGATATGATATATGATATAAAATCTAATTTCTTTTTCTACAGAGAAGAGGAAAGGAAACACATCGTGACAATGAAAATTCAACCCGGCATTCGCCTATATAACTTTGGAAAAACCATTGAAAAATTACAGTCAGGTTGACCGGTCCGGATATTTGAACCGCGGACCGCCTGAATGTGAGTACCGTGCGTAACGCATGAGCCACCTCGCTTGGTTTATTATCACTTTAGATGTTGTTCTTAAATTTATATAAAACGACAGCTTGCTAAATTGAATGTAAAATGAAGTTCCCCGAACGAAAATAATTTAGCAACCAATTAATTGCCAATGTTTGTTCATTATTGGTTGCCAACTCCATACAAGTACAAAATAAACTCCAACAATGGAATTGATGCTGAAAGGGGAAATTTAAATCTTTAATGATTTTATAAAAGTTTACAGCAGTATGGAACAGTCACATTTTTTTCCGCGGTTTGCTGTGCAACTACAGTGCATATTAATTAACGTAGAGTTCCTCGTGCGCTTTGTTTAATTGAAAATGTCGGGTGCAAAAACAATTTTCAACATTCAGGTCTTAAGAAAATCAGTAGATTACTTATATAGAAGTACGTTGAAAGATGTAGTAAAATAAGAGCTAATATCGATGTAGAACTTGAAAATTACTGTAACTTAAATATTATGCATCCAAACTTAAAAGAAGTGACTTCAGTAAGTACCCAAAGTCTTGAAATATCAGCATCCATAATTAAAAGAGGTGGGAAAGGCTAATTTGGATTTCCCGGCCTAAAACCCAGATAGAACTTATATTTAACCCTTGCGAAGCGTCTTTATATTGAAGTATCAATCGGCTAGAATTCAGCACCACCGACATCTATCAATATTTGAACAAACTGTAAGGATCATCCATTGCGGTGGCCGACGGCTTTGACGTCACACAAACACAGGAGATGCTCTATTATTCGAGACAGAGATGCTAATGAAAGGGGAATTGTGAAGATTTTTTGTGCCAGAATGACGAGGGAAAAAAGTGAGAAACCCGAGAAAAATCCTCACAACCTTGGCTTTGTCCACCACAAACATATTAACACCGAGATTTTAACTCGGGTCCGCAGACGTCTTAATCCAGCGCTCTGTCAACCGATCTAGCAAGACGGCATATACAGATGAGGAGGCGAGACCTAGCATGCCAGCCGTGAGAGAGGGGAAAGAATGAGCTATCTGTAAGAGAGTTTGTTTCATGATGGTTAATAACGGGTCTTCCAACAAGTGTGTCTTACTTTTAACAGCTGCCGTGTTTTAGAAGCTATAACAGTCATATTTTTCCCTTGGTTACAGTTGCTGTTGGCAAATAATCATGGAACGTTACACCATTTCACAACGCGTAGAAATCTTTAAAATTTATTAGCAAATTGTCTCACCTGTTCGCAAAGCATTCCGTGGATTACGTGAAGTGTGTAATCGTCCCTGCTGTGACTGTCAATGAAGAATGATACCGGGCTATGATAATGGTCTATTTTTAGCTTCAATTGAGAAGTATGGATCTCAGAAACGTCTAATTTCAGCAAGATGACGCCACATGTCACACTGCTCACGAAACAGTCAATCTTTTGAGGGAGAAGTTCAAAGGCTTCATTATTTCGCGTGCTGGTGATGTTAACTAGTCCTCGAGATTATGTGATTTAACGCCGCTGGATTATTTCTTGTGGGGTTATATTAAATCACGAGTTTATGTTAACAAGGCAGAAATAGTTAAAGACCTAAGGAACAATATCACGCGCGTTATTCGTGGAATTGAGCCTGGCTTAATTTTGTCCGTCATTGGAAATTGGAAGTTCCGTATACGCGCAACCCAACGAAGCCGCGGCGGCCATTTAACTGATGTTCTCTTCCATACGTAACTAATGACATTAAGTGTGCTTCTAAATAAATATAATTAAATAAATATATCTCTTTCGTTTATACAATTTGTTTCATTTTCAAAGTATGATACTCTTTAAGGAAGACTCTTTATTATAAAAAAAAAACTACAGATACGGAAGTTCATCTCAGACTAACACCCCAGACCACATATAACACACTGATCACTCTTATGGGTTTTGAAGACAACTTTTATCAATTTCATTATGCTGCCATCTAGCGACAGTAGAAGTCACGTTATAACTCCCATTGGAATTAAAATGTTTAAATGTTATGTCTTATTTAACGACACTCGCAACTGCCGAGGTTGTATCAGCGTCGCCGGTGTGCCGGAATTTTGTCCCGCGGGAGTTATTTTACATGCCAGTAAATCTACTGACATGAGCCTGTCTCATTTAAGCACACTTAAATGCCATCGACCATGCCCAGAATCAAACCCGCAACCTCGGGCATAGAAGGCCAGCGCTATACCAACTGAGCCAACCAAACTGACCCATTAGAATTGCATATAGGAACTGCACTTCCATGTAGCGGTCGTTACTAATCGATAGTGGTGATCCTGCTAGTTGTTCTACCGTTTTTAACATGGGAATGGCCAATATGTTATACATATATGTGGTCAGGGCTAAAACCTATCTTCCCCCTCCATACCCATTGGTGATATAGCCACGACACATGATAGATCACAGGACAGGTCTTGTCTTCTCTACTGTACGTATATACAGGGACATCACTTCATTTTTACTTCAATCATTATTGTACCTGAGTTTTTCAATGTACTTCCCTCCCACCCCTTCTACTAGTAAACATCCACCTGTCCTCCACACAGAACCAAGACCGCATATGCAGTCAAAGTCGCCTTACAGTCAGAGTATACAGTACTAAATGAATGAGTGAGTATAGCCCGTTTCAGAAATATAATCGTATTTTCCAGTGAATAAAGTGCATTCATTATTAAATCATATTTTCGCACAGGTATTGTGTCCGTTTAGTTACGTCGCTTCCTGGTTTCCCTCATCCGTTTCTGCTGACCACTCTGGGCCGTCTTAAATCTTTCTTGAAAAGATTTGCTGTCAGGAATTGGACGTCGTCGTAATATAAAGTGTTTAAAATGATTTAAATAAAATGTCCTCCTTAAGTACAGTAAGTAACTTTCACGTGATTTACCCCCTTTCTACGACCTTGTGACATAACCTATTGGACGGACAGTAGACAGCATGTTTGGGTAAATTTATCTGTGCTGATCGGGCAGAAGTGAAGATTGAATTTACAGTACGTATAGAATTACTTCAACAGGGGCAGGATTATGGCCCAACATGTCGACTGATTTGAGTGCTTTGCATTATTTTTTGGAGGATTACTGTAAAGTAGTTTTGTTTGCTAAACATCCTACAACAATAAAAAAATTAAAGAATTACATTCAAGAAAAAGTACATTGAATTTCAGAAGATATGCTGAAAAACGTTTTAGATAATATGCACAAAATAACTGAAGTCCGTATCGAAATGAACGCGCACCATTTTCTACAATTTGTTTGAAATATCCAGAGTTGGATTACTTTTCAATTCAAATGTATTCTCCATATTGCATACTAATGTGCTGTGGACAGTGTACTATACATTGCATAATGAATACGTCCGCCTGGATAGTTCAGTTAGTGAGTTATTGGTTAATACTGTACTGTATTTTGAGTAAATAAAATCCTAACGAAAATTATCGAACTCAAAATCGTAATATTTCTCAGTTTACGTATATGGATGCACTACTTTTCTTCCCTCCTATATCTAGTAAAGTGATTTGTTTGTATTTTATACTAGTATCATGAAAATTCGGTCTTGGAAGGGGGTAACAAAACGTTTATCTGGTTCTCAACCGTTAATCCAAAGGTATAACCAGATTAATATTATAAATGTTAGTAAAAACAAATTGATGTTCCGATATATAGTAGACGTATGATATCCGGCATAACTAGTAGTTTCATCTTGAAGATTTTTATAGCTCTCGTCTAGAACTGGAAAACTTAGTTTAACACACTCGCACGTTGCAAGGGTTGCAATTCGCCCACTACGCGACGCTTATGAGCTGTTGCGGGTTTTGTCCGCGGTGCAAGGCTCAAGTCGAGCGTGCAGCGTCTTCACACTCCTGCGGTCGGAGCGTGAAAAAAGAACAGCGTCGCTCGAGGACTTGTTCAAATATTTGCTATGCAGTCGATGTCGCCGCACCGCCCGCCTCGAGCGCCGAGTCTCGCTCCTCGCTAGCGATCTGTAGTTTCGGTGGTTAGTGCCGCATTCAATCTTCTTCCCTCCGGAAGAGCAGAGCCTTCGCGTAATGATTTCCAACACAAGAATCTGCTCATAGCGTTCTCAAGTTTAGCTTATAACAATATTCCAAGTCTACTATTTTCCTTTGTAGTTCATGTTAAATACACTGAAACTGCTAAAATAAAGAAAAAAAATAGTGCAAATAACAGTCTAGGTAATAATAATAAATAATAATCATCCTAACAAGTATTTAGCCAAATGGCCTGTAACGGTCTTGGTCTCCATCCATCTCTTTTGAGATCTGCCTCTGGACCTTTTTTCTCCCAGTCGATAATTCAAAATTGGCTTTGGAAATATGTTGTTTCCCTATTCTATTACGTATCTTTTCCAGTTTTCTTCATATTACCAAATCTATTTAAACCAGGCCTGCAGAACTCGTAAGAAGGGGAAATATGACGTCAGCCTCACTCCACTTCTATTGGGGATGATCGACTTCCGCGTAGAGTTATTTACCTTCTCTTGTCGTCAAAGGTCCATCAGTGGTGGCATGTAATTTTCAAAAATGATTATAATAAATTCATTGTTTTTAAAATGCTTTATCTCGTTTCAAGTTTTACAATTGTGCTAGATTTCCTGTCCGTAGTTTCTTTGAGATTTCTTTGCACCTAACATGTTTTAGACTAGTAATACAAGTTTTGTAAAAACAGGAATTAAAACTTTATTAATGCACGAAAAATCATAATAAATTCTTTAAATAAAGTAATTGGTTTGTTGCCTGCAAGCAACATTTCGGACTTATTTCATTTTAGTAGAATAGAGAGCGCGGAAAGACATGTCGGGGACTGTACTTAACTTAATTTACACAAAAAGTGGATTTAATCGGCTTTACTAGTAATAGGACGATACACATAGGTAGATCTTCTTACATTATTAGACACATACATTTTAAAATTTATTTTACATGTCTTATAATTTATTTATTTCCCTCATTCATTTTTCTCTTACTTTCTAAAGGTATGTTTCTAAGGATTTTATTATCTGTCCATTTGTAAATTCTTGATAGCATATTGTATACCTGCCGCCGCGAATGAATGTTAATGCAGCCGAGCGTAACTACAACGTCATGACCGGGCTGGTAGAAAAGGTGGGTGGGGTAAGAAAAGGGAGTATAGCAGTGCTCTCAGGAGTTACAGTTCTGCAGGCCTGATTTAAACAATGATTCAGCCTTGAGTTCTTTCATGATACCCTCAGTCCGCTTGTGGTCGAATTTAGTGTATCCCGGAGACCTTCTTCACGAATCTCATCTCGCATGCTGTGTGTGATTCTGCTAATATATTGAGCTCTTAAGGCTGGTTCACAATGAACCGGGAACGAAAACGACAACGAGAATGAGAACGGAAATATTGTTAAAATAAATGTATTTAAATGTGAGCATTCACAATTAACTATTGTGAATTGTCACATTTAAATGCATTTATTTTAACATTATTTCCGTTCTCGTTGTCGTTTCCGTTCCCGGTAACCGGCCTTTAAGGTTGTTGCTTCGCTTCCGTAAGACAGAACTCATATTGCAAGAATATTACATAGGCGTAAACGGGTTCATTTCTGAACAATTGCTGGCTTGAAAACGATATTCAGTATACTTTTAGTTTCAGTGTATTGGTTAACTTTTTTGGAAGATATCGCTTTCAGATTGAAAAGTTACGTTACACACCCGAAGTAATTCAATTCTTCACTCTCTCCAGAATGTTGTTACTTTCAATTGGATCTTTGTCAGAAAATATCACTTTTTTTATCATCAGGTAAAATTACCATGTTGTATTGACCAGAAACTAGGCTATATATTGATTATGAAGAGATAATAATAATAATAATAATAATAATAATAATAATAATAATGATAATAATAATAATTATCATCATAATCATAATCATCATCCTTGCCTATTTTGGATCTAGCGGTAGGGTGACCAGACGTCCTCTTTTATCCGGACATGTCCTCCTTTTTAGGCCTTTGGCGGTGGTCCGGGCAGATTTTTAAAAAATCTAGAAATGTCCTCTTTTTCGTAACTTTTATGCCTGATATTTTGAAATTATCTGATATGACGCCTTTCCAAGTAACTTCCCTGTAGGTGGCAGCAGCATCGACGGAATATACTCTTTGCCAACGATCATAATAACTCTCTTTGCTCTCCTCGTGATAGTCTTTGCTCACAGATTGCTAGTAAATCAAGAGATCGAGGTGCGAATGTAAATCTAAATAGATATTTTCTGTTCTGTCCTCAGAAGTCGCACCACTTCTTTGTTGAAGTTTTGGGTCATAGTCCATATCGAAAAATTACACAATATCGGAACCACTAATATTTTGTAAAATTTAAGTGAAGTAAATCTATCGACTTGCCTTAAGAATTCAAACAATCTAATTTTTGTTTCAGAAGTCGCATTACTTGTGTGTGCTTCTAGGATGAATAACTGACCTACAAATATTTTCCATAAGTTCAGTACCTTCTGATAAAGATCTTTGCACAAACGAACGGGCAAACGAGTGGAAGGTATGCGAAAAATCGCTTTTCCGTTTTCGACTTCTAAGCACCACACACTTTTTACTTCATTTCAAGGGAAAAGCGAAAGAAAGATAATTATGAAGAGGAAGAGGAAAGAGTTTAATTATTGACAAAATAGGATTAATTGGTAATAAGAAATTAAGAACAAATTAAGACATCAAACAAGGTTGCCCATTATATCTTGCACTTTTTAGTATTTATATTGACCATGCCATTAAAGAATGGCAAGATAGTTTGGAATATAATTGCAAAATTGAAACAAATTGTAAATATAGTTTTACTAGTGGCTTGTGCAGAAAATGCTGCAAACTAAGTTCATTACAGTAGAAGTTCAAATTCAAATTTTTCAAATTTATTTCCAATGAAGAATACCAGACATTTTGGAAGTTATTTGCTTCCATAATAAACATATCCCTCTGAATAGTTTTCTTCATGCTAAATACTTTTTATTGAACCTATACATCTTCAGTTCTTGAATTTCAATGCGAAAACGCAAGTAACAATGTCAGGACGATCAGTAGGTTTTTCATGTGGGAGTGAAGCAATAGGTCATTGAGGATTGTAGGTTAGAGTAATGAAAATATCAGATTTACCATGCTTTCCAACAACAGACATAGCGTCTTGTATAGCTGCTGCATGTTTCGTGAACTACCTCGAAATGTAGAGGGTAGAATCAGTTTATCCTGCCAAGTATCTTGCTAAAGTGATCGGGACACTACAACATTTTGTAGGCCTCTTATTTTATCAGTAAGTAATACCTTTGGTCTTCCCTTAGGCATTATAATTTTTGTGCATCCTCCAGACAATACTGAAGAGATATAAATACCTACATCACTTCCTACAAATGGAGGTTCATTGCTGCCCTCCTATATAAGCCCACTATCGGTACCTATCCTGAGTAAGATTAATCCAGTCTCTACCATAATATCTCACCTCTCTCAAATTCATTTTAATATTATCCTCCCATTTACGTCTGCCTTCCTCAAGGTCTTTTCCCTTCAGGTCTTCCAATTAACACTCTATATGCATTTCTAGATTGACTCATACGTTCTACATGCGCTGCCATCTCAAACATCTGGATTTAATATTCCTAATTATGTTAGGTGAAGAATACAATGCGTGCAGTTCTCCGTTCTCCTATAACTTCATTCCTCTTAGCCCCAAATATTTTACTAAGCATCCTATTTTCGAACACCCTTAATCTCTCTTCCTCTCTCAAAGTGAGAGTCCAAGTTTCACAACCATAAAGAACAACCAATAGCATAACTGTTTTATAAATTCCAACTTTCAGCTTTAAATATCTACACTACACCACCATTAAATATAATATCGGAAAGACCCATACCACTTGATTAATAACTATAAAAATATTTCATTTTTATAACAAAATTGTTATCTTATGTAAGTTTTGTATAGACTACTATATAGCCGTCACTCAGTAAATATTACAGAAATGAAGATCTAACTTCAAAAATTCTCTACGTCTACTTATATAAACCCAAATTGTTTCACTTTCATATCACCAATACAGCATTAATCTGTATGATTAGTAACAAAACTCACATCATGGCATTCACTATAATAATATTTCATTTTTAATGGTAATAATGTCATCAAACATTCCTAAATTTTGTAGTTTTTAATATCCAACGCACAGACAGCTCTACTCAGAAAATTACACACCAGAGAATCTGACCTGTAAACTCGTTTTAATAAGTCATGAAGTTTTTAATAACCAATATTACAGAAACGTTCTGAAAAAGTTATACAAATGAAGATCGACATATTGGAATTATGATGTCAGAGAATCTGAGCCATCTTAACTCTAAATATGTCAGCAATCCTGCAGGTCGTAGCCTTCGTGTGATATTGTTTATTGTAGTGTGCTTGTGTTTTGTTTTATTCTGAGAACTCATTAGGCTGTACAAGGAAGAGAGTTCAAGTCGGCCGTGATTAGGCCTATGTATTTCTCAAAGCTGACGACAGATGGATTTTGAAAAATACGAAAATGATGTAGGAAAATTGACATTTCACTGAAAACTACTACTTTTCCGAAAAAATTTGGGTTCCAAGCTTCAAAATGAGGGGTTATTTATTAAAATCTGTTCAGCCGTTTTCCCGTAATTTCCATTACCAGTTCAAATTATATATATAGATTCGCAGAAGATCAGGTAACCTTTAACAATTCAAAACGTAACCTACAAATGACTGTTCATAAACCAAGAGAGAGGGATTTGATTAAATCATCAGCCCTCCAGTGAGAGTGACCACAAAGATCCAGAATACAGAACAGTTATGTTTTTTAAGTCGATTAATTAAAAAAATACTAAATTTTGGATTTGGGATTCGCTTGATGCCAAAATGCCATACTGACGAAATTAGCTTTCTTGAAAATATAGATGATATTGAATGATATGTAAAGAGTCCCTAAGAATTTGTAATAAGATGTGTTGTATTTGAAAGACTTGGAATTATAATTTCACTAATAGTTGGTAGGTAGACTGTGGAAGGGAACCTCTCGCTCCAATTAACATACCTTTGACGACCCACTGATTAACAGGTATGTTACATTTAGAAGCGAGGAAAGGTAGGCATGGTTCATATATTTGTTTTGTCTTTGTTGACCTCGTCCGCTTGTGAGAGATTTCTCTCAAAGCGGATGGTTGGATCTAATACCATAGTCTTATCCTTAACTGTAATATCATGCAAAACTGACTTTCAGAAGTAGCTCCCTGTGAAGCTGACTTCAATAACTTTAAGGGAAAAATTGTTCCGGGGCCGGGTATCGAACTTGGCACCTTTCTCTAAGCGTGCCAATGTTCTACCGACTGAGATACCCAAGAACTGTAACCGATACTGGCTAATTCAAGTCGCACAGAGTTTATGTGCACCTAGTGTCGGGTTCTGGCGTCTTAACAGTCCACTTGAGGTTTGTGGATATAAAGGGAAAAATTGAGCCGATGTCGGTTAGAGTTCCCAAGTAGCTCAGTCGGTAGAGCGTTGGCGCGCTCGGCCAAAGATCCCGGGTTCGATACCCGATCCCGGAACAATTTTTCCCTTGAAATTATTCATGAACATATCAGTTGTAAAAACAAAATTAATAGAATTCGAAGGGAAAACCCATACGAGATATAAAATTGTGGTCAATAACTAAATAGGCCTAATAAAGCAGATCAATAATTTTAAATATCTACGATTTTATATATCCTACTGTCGAAAAGATGACATACTGTAAATATAAAATTGAACAAATTCTGTAACAATAAGAAGATCAATGGAAAACAAAACTAAGGAAACCACGCAGTTGAAAGTCTATAAAATGATGAAGTGCCAATACTAATACATGCAAGTGAGAACTGGACACTCAATCGCTCAGACAAGAGAAAAATTGAAACAGAAGAAATGAAGTTCCTTCGTTTCGTAGCAGGAGTAACTATCCTAAATAAAAAAGGGAGTAAAGAAATCATTAAAGAGCTAAATATATTTAATCTGGTTGAAAGAATAACGCACTTACAGGACAATAGAATTAACTCCAATAGAGTACACCATATGTTACTAAAACACAAACCGAATGGAAGTACAGTGGAAGCTCTTAAGTTCTACAGAAATCAAATTTGACATCCTATAGTTCGACTGCTTACGTAGGAGAATTAGACACGCCCCTGTACTGGCACTAAGAAATGGGTTTGTCATTTGAATGGGAATTGGTTCTGTTTTTTTGTAGTGATACTTGTTAAAGGAAAACAGAATATTTTATTGATTAGGACATCCATATTTAATCACTGATTTTAAATTAATGAACTCTTCTTTTTCTATTTGAGAATTCTGCCGTTTGTGAGACGGAACCGTCGAAACCCACTGTGGTACTAGAAGCGCATACACAAGTCTCGGGGCGGGCAAGAAATGCAAGTACTGTATTGGATGACGGATAACCAATAAGAATTTGTATTCATTTCACCTGCCACACCCACTACCCTTATTGGACTGAACTTTCAATTCTGTTTCTTCGGACTTAGGAGAGTCCACTGTAGTTGTTTAGCCCGTCCCTAACCAGATGGCAAGATAGATTCTTGTGATGGGGAAAGAGGCCTCCTAAGGTCTATATCTGGCCTGCACAAGGTTTCCGCTCTCCGAGCCGGCTCACAGCTCATGAGCGGAATGCAGATATTACCTGCGCTCTGTATAAGGATGGACTGGAAGAAGGGCTGATCTCGTACAAAATATACTATACGAGTGTTTATGAAATGTATTCCTGTTCAGTATTTGCAAAACTATCTTGAACTATTATTAATGAATAAAGAAATATTTATTTTACAGAAATAATAGGAATTCTATAGCTACTTAAATGTACAATATCACTGTTGTATTATTATTTATCAGTACATCAAAACGAGGTTTTATGCTGTTGGCAGCTGAAAGGAACAGTAGCCTACTGATCGTAATGAAATATCAGTTACAGATGTTCAATGTCTGTCTTTATTAAAGTTGATTATAGAAAACAGTTGCTCACAAATATAAATGTTGAGCCAAATATAGCAATCATTTTCACAGCCAGCCTGTGTAGTCGTGGATATTATTGCTAATGTTTAGTCTTGTAAAACTCAACCGGGCTAGTAATATTATTCAAACGATCTTTAGCCCTTAGGTCACATTGAAGATCAATAAGTTCGAGCTGTAAATCGTTAAATGTTAAAAGTTGCATTCCGTCTTTTAGATTCCTCCATACTGTACTGTAGCAGTAGGTAAGCAACGTGAAACAGTTACTGAGAATAGGCCTACACACGGCACTCCACTAGATAGCTGAGAGGTCGTTTCCCTCTCCTCTACCTATAGCAAGTCTGTCATTCTGACTAGGGATGTGACAAACGGTTATTTTCTTGTAACTGTTATAACTGTCTCCGTTACTTTTGTTCAGTAGTTATAAATAACGGTTATAAGTAACGGTTACAATTTCCTGCCGGAGACAAAATAGCAGTCACATAAGAAGAAGTTATATTTAACGGTTAAATAACTAGAAGAGGCATAGAAGCAGTTAGTTACCCACGAACAAGTTATATTTGAATGTTAAATAACTTAACTTATATTGTAAAAATGATTGAAAACGTTGACAAGTACATTTGTAGCAGAAATACTGTACCATAAAACATTGGTTTCATTGACCTTTCAACACTCGTAACAAACACATAATAATAATAATAATAATAATAATAATAATAATAATAATAATAATAATGATAATCATCATCATCAGTACGCCACAGAACCGAATGTTATTTAACAAACACAATAATGAATCATATTATACCTCAAATATTATGTACATTATGAATTTATTTATTATAATAAATACGCATGCAGCGTAGATCAGTGATTTTCAACCAGAGGTCCGCGGCCACCTGAGTATCCGCACAGCTATTAATGCGGGATCGCGAACAAAATAATAATAATAATAATAATAATAATAATAATAATAATAATAATAATAATAATAATAATAATAATAATAATAATAATAATAATAATAATAATAAATAATAATAATAACTCTTGATCTTCAAAATAGCTCCACCGATGCGATGAATTCTCAAACAGGATAGCACAAACTGGAACCTCTCCCATTATTTCATAGATTTGCCGATAATTTAATTGTCATTAAACTTGACAAGTGGGAGATTGTAAGCTACTTCTTTCACAGTGACAATGTCATTCATTACACTGAAGTCTCTTACAGCTTCCGCACTGCTAATGGTGATGTAATTCGTGATTTATTTTGGCTTTGGCTGTAGTGAATGACAAAAGGGCAATTTTTTTCCTATTAAGTTATCCACGAAATCTCTGAAATCATAATTAGCTATAGAGAGTCTCCAACAAGCAGTGTAAAAGCCACTAAATTTCTGTATTTTCAAACGATCGCTTTAGCAGAATGCAGAATAGTAGCTGGTTACCTAAATTAGAAAAATGCGTTTATTTGATTGATTTTTGCTTGCGAGTTATTTTAACAAAGATCTTAGAACCAATATAAATATTTAACAAAGGGCTTGCGCGAGCCTTTGCGAGTGCCCTCCAGCACATCCCTGGCTGTGGTACAATGTTGGTGACTTCAGAACAGTGGAGGGGGGGATAGTAACTGAATAGTATGGAATTGTGCCACATAGTTTCATTTTAATATTAGACACGTTTTCTAACATGTACCTTGTTTCCAGTTTACTTTTTGTATTTATTCAGTGCTAACATATACTTTTAAAATTTCTTTTGAGATTTAGGAAGCCAAAGACTCTCCCTGACCTACCCACTTGCTTACGCCCATGAAAGCATTGTAAAAGGATAAGATATGACGACTTTATAGAAGTGTAGACAAAATCTAAGAAATTATTTAAAGTAGTTTTATCGGTACCTATATAAACAAGCTCAAACTTTCTCCCCCCCCCCCACGATATTGAAAGGCTAGATCCACCTATGAAATTAGTAGGCCCCTAATGCGACAAATCATGCAATAATAGTTTATTTTAAATATTTGAAAACTTTATATTATTACGAAGGACATCAATAGCTTATGATATATAATAAACTAAATTGATTTAT
This sequence comes from Periplaneta americana, assembly GCF_040183065.1. Taxonomy (NCBI): domain Eukaryota; kingdom Metazoa; phylum Arthropoda; class Insecta; order Blattodea; family Blattidae; genus Periplaneta; species Periplaneta americana. The sequence continues at coordinate 76,776,879 of NC_091127.1, forward strand.
TCATCATGACTAATTTTTGTGATGGTTTAGCTTGCATATACACATTCCACTTCTGGTGGAAATATTTTATGAAGAGTATAGCCCTTTTTAATATATTTTCTTACAGATTTAATAACAGTAATATTGTGAAATATCACATTCTCTGCTCTGATCGAAACCGTGCTCTGTGCTCTGCTTTAGGGAACAGACTTAGTTGATATTTTTGTAACAAGATGGTGAAACACATTAGTAATGCCGCGCTATCTCGTGGACCAGTTGAACACTACGTAATAACGTTATTATAAGTAGTTTCTTTTGCAGAAGTTACATCCAGACGAAAGTAATAGTGTAACAGCGAGTAACTGGTTATGTCGTGTCCAAGTTATTTTTGTAACCGTTACAATTAAGTAACTGTTACAAAGTAACTGCTACGTTATTTTTCGCCCATCCCTAATTCTGACGTATCTTGCCCTCCGTTTCGGCGAACGGGAACACGGCTCTCCCGCTCCCAAGGAGCGCGCGCGCTCGTTGAGCGCTGTTTGTGCAGGTATGGTCTATATCCAGAAAGAAGAAGAAGATGATGAAGAAGAAGAAGAAGAAGAAGAAGAATGAGAGGTGATTAAAGAGAGAATGAGAAAAGAGACGAGGAAGTTTACAAAGCAAGCAGTCTTCCATAACGCCGAATAGAGGCTCCCTTTTTTCCCCCAAATATCGCCTGATATTTTCTTACTGCTGTTATGATATCTTAGAGTAGCGCCATTAAGCTAAGATGAACGCGGGTTGTTGAGGAAGAACCGCCAGATGTACGCGGTGCCGTGAGCTGAACAGCAACAGAATGGAGTTCATCTGCATCCGGTAATTCTTGCTCATCTTCTTTTAGTCTTGATTTTGTCATGCGACGACTGTCATCTCTGAAGGAGAAGGGAGACAAAGCACTTAAAGGGAAAGAAATTCCAAAAGAACGACGAGGTGAAAGAGGCGGTCTTGATGTGGCGTCGACTCCAATCTACAGCCTCATTTGTAAGAGGGATTG